>NC_061113.1:129170844-129470844 GCF_002878395.1 Capsicum annuum
ATATCTTGGACAACAAAAAACAAAACAAATTATCTAACATATGATAGAGGTGAAACCAAGACTTACCATAGTATATGAGTAGTATGCCCAAACCATACATTGTCCAGAATGTTCAGAATCAAAAAATTTCTGCAAGGGCCAAGGTTTAGGGTGTTTCAAAAACAACCTCCCAAACCAAGCATCATGTCATAACCTTTCTACAAATTAGTTCAAACTAGGGAGAAGGCAATAGAATTATAAAAGTGCAATAAACAATTCACCTTATGTGCCAGAACCCTCATCTAATCCCCAAACATCAATAATTAAGACGAAGTCATTCAACCTATAATAAATATTAATATTCACATTTAGTTGCAATGTATAACACGCATCGTCTTAGGAAGATGAGTATAATTAACCTCACCCACAAAACATCTATCTTCACACCACAATCTTAAAATGTTACTATGCAATATAAATCATAATCTATGCATAAGTAGGAGTAAAAAAAGACTTATATTTCCACACAACGGGTCAAGTGAAATTTTTTGTCAAAAATGAGCCTTTGGGGTCTGCTCATGGATCCAAAATTGAAACCATCATGAGATCCCTTTAAGTACAAGAAAGTTGTACTAAAAAATTAAGAACAAACGGAGTGCAATTCGGGTCTCAAATTAAACTTTAATTCCTGGGAATTTAAAGCCTTAATTTCTAAGAATTTATCATAAATTGGAATGAAACATATAATGAATTCCAACAAAAATCATTGAATAATTGATAACCAAGATCCCCGAACACATAAAAAACCTTATTCCAAGCATTGCCTCTCTTTTAGCATTTTTGGCTCTCAAGACATGAGTGGAAATGGGCAAATTCGTGGACTAAGGGGTCTATTTATACCACTTCTAGGTACTCGGATGTTACAATCGCACATGCATGTATGCAATTGCACAACTTGACATGCAGATGTTGCGATATCAAAAACCTTTAGAGCGATCACACTATTTCCTCTAACCACTATGGTGAGATAGCCATTTAAGAGGTGAGATAAAAAAGGCACCAGAAATAAGCTGAAACTTTGAAAATTTTCAAGTTTCCGCCTAGGCCTCGGGATCTCTTTAGATCCTATATATGAAAATGAACTATTCAACCACACTAAATTCGATGCTATGAATGCAACAAAAAATATTGATTTTAGATCAGAGGTTATTTTGAACAAATTTGGGTCACACACCAAAATTTCCAATTTTTCAACATTTTAACTCATAGGTCGAAATAAGCTCGGGTACCTCGTGACCTGAATTAACGGTCTAGCTAGCCTAAAGGGAATATTTTGGAGTTGCTAGCTTAATCAGAATTTGCATACGAGGCCATTTAATGGGACTTTTCTTCCAATACCAAATCCTAACCAGTGATGCTCCAAATATGTAAATAAGTCTAATATCTAAATGAACTGTTCGATCACTAAACCAATAGATCCGTCAATTCATAAATAACATGTAGCCAATGTAGAAAGGCTTGAAATTATAGAAATCCACTTAAATAAAAGAAATGACCTGGAGGGTCATTACAATATCCATTACTAAAACGACTTTCATCTTCGAAAGTTTACAGAGAAACAAATCCTTAAGCTCTAAAAGATGAGGTACTCCGCTAACATACTCCGAGCTTAACGTCCCAGATATTGTCCATGAATAGAGAGAACAATTCCAAGGGATTTTGCCAAAAGTATCCTTAACCATTTCTCTTACTTAACTTCAAAATAGCATAATCTCAACTTCAATGATCAACTGGTCTCCAATTGAATAAAAAAAGGCTGATGCACACAAATCTAAACTAGAACAAACTCATACTGACAAGACCTGACCAGGGGACTAGTCGTAATGGGCATTTCATTTACAACCAGGACCATAGACTACCCCTGATACCCAACCCAACCATTTAGCATCTACCCTAACTCTGATGAATTCTAATTATACAAAAAGATAGTGTGTAATTGTACTACTCCATACTATGTTATAGGTTTGTGATCGAGACTTTCTCGAATATGCCCAACCACACCAAGTACAACCAATAACAATATATGAACCATAACATAATCAAAAACCAAAATAATAACCACCTTCATGTCCATAACATAATATAAAATGATGGAACAGTGAGACATTTAGTAATTTGGTATCATCCCTAATACCAATACAAATACCAAGGTTGACAGTACTACTAATGTAATACCTCAAATCTGGTACCCAGAATGCTACACGATGCTCATTACTCCAAAGGACCATAAGCTATGCCATGACTGATATTTGTACCTATATGCTGAATAACAGGACATAGTAATGTGGAAACATACAGTGAAAGGCTATAAGGTTAAATACTGAAAATAATTTAAATAAAAACATAACATCTATGTGGGGCAATAGAATACCAAAACCAAAATTGGAAAAAAAAATACTGAAGGCTGAAACATGATAGACTAGAAAGCCTCTAATTGATTAAACATTCCGAGTAAGGAGTTGATGGGAAATATCCCCAACTAAATCTAACTAATAAACTAATTAATGAGATAATAGGGCATAATCATGTCCTCAAATGATGAGGACTCACTTCTAACTCTGACTACTGAAATTGGAATCTACTGCTGATCCTGCTGATCTGGAGCTCGTGTCTTTGAGTCTATGGTGTAACATAAAATGAAACCACCATAGCGCAAATGCGTCAGTATAATAGAATGTACTGAGTATTCATGTGAGGTAGGCTGTATGCAAGGGTTCACATGCATGATCAACGCAAAATGACTGTCTTACATAAATGTGATAGTACATGTATGAATACATAACTGTACCTAATACTGTGATGACATAATTACTGAATCCGAATACTGATAACATGACATACTGATAACTGATATAAGTGATAACATGAGTGATTGTATCTAACTGTCCCAAATCTAATGACACTATCTAAATTCAATTCTATATTTAAGTCGACTGTATTTGACAGTCTTTAACGCTGAAGAACTATCTGAGTTCTTTTACTAGGACTGATACTCACACTATGGGAAGTTGTTATCTAACCAACATGCCCCTAATACACTATTATGGCTGAGTTGGGGTCAAATCTATACCCCCATTAGGAACAGTGTCAATACCGCGCCACTAGTAAGGATAAGCTGTGGGCGACCCTCATCTGACAGTGTCCCATATATGAGAATAGTGGGTCCCTTATCTGATAATAATCATCCAACTTATCAACCGTCATCGAATATTATTAAAGTTTCAACCTATGCTGGCTACATAGTTCTGAAATAGAAGGATAACTTCTAAGAATAACACCCTCATCTGATAGTGTGTGTTCCCATCCTTGGGTTTACTCGGAGCTAACTTCTACTCCCATCTAAATAGACACTGAACATGATTGAACTGAACCAGACATAGGTTAAATTACTAAATTCCGTTAACTGACGGAATACTACTGATATTTGACAACAGACTGAATTCATGAGATCATGGAGATTTCCTGAGTCATAAGACTATTTAAAGTCAATGAATCGTAGCTTGACTGAGAGTATCATGAAAACATGACATGGCTCTAGGCATATAGCTAATGTTTCGGGTACAAGTACCCCCAGGACTCGATGGAAAAAAACTTATGAAGAAAGACTTCTTGAATACATAATAATTACCATACTACATAATTCATTTATTGAAGCATTTCATCAAATAGGTGATAAGCATAAACTTTTACATACATAGGGATTTCATGATATCATACTAGTTGGGTATTTTTCCTTCATCTAGCCATTTAATCAAACATATTGTAGGCATAGTAAATGCAAATATCATTTTACAATAACTAAACATCATGGTTCAATTCTAATTTCAACATGAACAAGAGCAGCCCAATCATCAAATTCAAAGGAAAATCCATAAACGTGAAATTAGAATAGGGATTCTTGGGCTTTATGGACGAAAGGAGTCCACAAATGAACACTATGCATACCTTAGTGCATGATTTTGCGAGGACTGACGGTGAAACCTTCTGGAATTCGCATCCCCAATAGAAACCCTAGAATGTTCTTGAGAGAAACTTAAGAGAAAGTAGTATATTTTAGGTAAAGAATGGCTAAATCATATGTTATTGGGTTTAAATAGGGGTAGGAAATTGACCCTTTTAACTGTTGGATGAGTCTTGTAATTTCAGTAAAATTTTTCCTAACTGGGCCCCTAGAGCAACGCGGTGCCATCGCACCGTATCACTGAACTTGAAATTTTAGAAATGAGGGATGGAGCGATGCGGGGCCATCGCCTTGCCCCTTCCTTTGTGATCTGGAAATTTGATGCGGCGCAGGGGATATCGAGTTGAGACACTGTAAAAGGACTATTCTAAATTTGGGACCTGGCGCGATGCGCCATAATTGCAGACCCTTACTGGAATTAATCAAATGCCATTTTCTTTTCTGGCGCGGCGCGCCACTGGCTAATATGGTGCTGTTTTTCAATGGAAACTTAAAATAGTCATCACTTCTGACCCGATTATTGAATATGGGTGAATCATATATCAATGAAAAGCTTATTGAATGTCCCACATGATGAAGAGTAAAAATCTTGAAAATTCCTCATGGAATAGTCCTCATTCAATTTAGAAGCTAATACTAGGCATTCTTAGGATGAAATTAGCTAGGAAAAAGTACGGGGTATTATAACCGATCCCGCCAATACGAACCCATAGTAGTTCCAGAAAATCCTTTAACCAATAGAAAACAAAAATCCAATTGGCACATTCCCCCAACCATAGCCTTAACAAATTTCCATAAATAAACTAAAGTATCTATAAACATATATGAATATGAAATGGAGCCTTACAAAAAGATGGAAGCTCACCATGATGGTGTAATAATCATAAATATCAAAGTTATTCAACTCAAATCTCATAAATCATAATTAAAGAAATTTGGGTGTAAACCCACTTGCAAAATAATGTAAATCTGTAGTAGAAATTAAACCTTTAGGCATAAGAATGAAAGAAGTGTTCTTGTTCAAACCCTACATACCTTAGATTTTGATTTTGAAGATATAGAGACTTGCTTGAAACTTCTTTCTCACACTTTTAGACCAAGACCTTACTGCCTTTAACTTGAGGAGCTTAGTTCTTGGACAACTTGAAGAAATTTATGGGAGATTTCTTGAATTTCTCGGAGATGATTTGATTTTTGGATTTGGAAGAAACCTTAGGTTTCTAGAGAATTCTTGAAAGAATTTTGGAGAGAAATGGAGAGAAAATGATCTTTTCTTTTCTACATAGATATCTATATAAAGCCACAAGTAGCGGAAATGACAAAGATGCCCTTTTTAAAAATTCTAAAATTTGATGATCGGGGCCTGTGACGGCGGACCTGATGGTCTGTCAGAGGGACTAAGGGTCCACCAAATCTTCCATCACTCGAAAACCAAAAATGGAATGTTCTGCCTCAGAGTGACAGTCGAAGTGACGGTCCGTAAGAGGGACTAACGGTCTACCATATCGTCTGCCACTCAAGGCTCAGGAATGGGACATTCTGCCTCGGTCTGATGGACATCTTGACGGTCTGTCAACTTTGTGATGGTCCACCACTTTTACCGTCACACGACATCCCAAAAAGGTAGCTACTACCCTGGCTTGACGGGACATTTGACAGTCCACCAAGGACCTGATAGTCCACCAAGTCGAACGTCAAACCTAGGCTATCCGATAGCGTTTAGTAAAATAGCCATAACTCACTCATCCGATGTCATCTTTTGATGAAATTGGTATCAATGGAAAGATTATTCAATGCTCTACAAGAAAAAAAGAGAAATATAACATGGTTTAAACATTAATCACTTTGGAAATCATACATATCCATTTAAAAGGATAGATTTAGGCTTATGGAATGATCGGGGTATTACAATATCTCCCCCTTGGAAACATTTGTCCTATAATGTTGCTATATAGGCCAAGAACAAGAGAAAATAAGGACACACAGCTGGAACTACTCACATAAAAGGGTTTACTTTACTATAATACTCTTGAGTACTTCACCAAATACACAAATCGTAGCGGGAGTAACCATATAGCGCAATACATTAGATTAGAAAGAAACTGAATTAAGGGAATAGTACCTTCAGCTTGATTTGAACTTTTGGAGAAAAGATAAGGATAACCGGCTCGCATATCTGCTTCCCAAGTTGCACCCTCTACTGATTGATTTTGCCATAGAACTTTAACCGGGAAACTTTCTTGTTCCTCAATCTATAGACTTGATAATCTAGGATTTCAACCGGAATTTCATCATAAGAAAGACTATCCTGCACATCACAACTTTCTGACGGATCAACAACAACAAAGTCTCCAATTTTCTTCTTGAGCGTAGAAACATAAAACACAGGATAGACAGCTGACAATTCTGCGGGCAACTCAACCTCATAAGCTTCTTTCCCAAAATGATCCAAAATACTATAAGGGCCAACATATCTGGGACTCAACTTTCCTTTCTTTACAAATCTTTTCACCCCTTTCATGGGTGAGATTTTCAAATACACCAAATCATCAACTTTAAACTCAAGAGCTCTTCTTCTCATATCTGCATACGACTTCTGATGACTCTGGGCTATCTTCAACCGATCCCAAATCAACTTAACTTTTTCCATGGCCTCAAACACAGCATCAGGCCCAATCACAACAGCTTCACCCACTTCGAACCAACCTATAGATGATTTACATCTTCTCCCATACAAAGCTTCAAACGGAACCATTCAATCAACGGCAAGTGTTCATCCCAACTTCTTTTGAAATCAAGAACAAAGACCTCAACATATCCTCCAAAGTCTGGATAGTCCTCTCAGCTTGACCATCTGTCTACTGATGAAAAGCGGAGCTAAGATGAACTTGGGTTCCAAGACCCTTCTGAAAGGCCCTCCAAAAATGAGAAGTAAACTGAGTACCTCTACTAGAGATGATAGACAATGGAACTCCATGCAACCTAACTAACTCTCGAATATACATCTTAGCATAGTCCTCCTCGGTGAAATATGTATGCACTGGCAGGAAATATGCAAACTTAGTCAACCTGTCTACAACAACCCAAATTGAATCATGATGACAGCGAGAAGGAGGTAACCCAGTCATAAAATCCTTGTTCACCACTTCCCACTTCCAAGTAGGAATGTTAAATTTATGTATCACACCACCAGGTCTCTGGTGCTCTATCTTTACCTGCAGGCAAGTTGCACACTTTTGTACGAACTTCGCTATATCTTTTTTCCCACCATTCCACCAATAAATCTCCCACAAATCATGGTGCACCTTGGTAGAAATGGGATGAATACAATACTGCATGCCATACGCCTCAGCCAGAATCCTCTACCTCACATCATCAACATCAGGCATACACAATATATTCTAAAATCTCAATACACCATCTCCCCCTTAGGAGAAAAGCTCCACCTTTTAGTCTTTGACAGATGTTTTTAATTTGGCCAAACGAGAATCCATATCCTACTTTTCTTTCACTTCTGAAATAGGGAAGATACGGAGGTACTCTTAACCCAAACACTACCCTCAGCTGAATCAAGAAATCTGATACCTAACCTAGCTAAACGATGCACTTCACGGACCAACTCCCTCTTCTCTTCCTCAACTTGTGCTACACCACCTATAGATGATCTACTAAGGGCATCCGACACTATATTGGCCTTGCCCGGGTGATACAACACACTCATATCATAGTCCTTCAGTAATTCAAAACATCACTTCTACCGAAGATTCAATTCTCTCTGAGTAAACACATACTGCAAACTCTTGTGATCCGTAAAGACATCAACATGAACGCCGTATGGGTAGTATCTCTAAATTTTCAAAGAAAAAACCACTGCAGCCAAATCAAGTTCATGGGTCGAATAATTCTTCTCATGAGGTTTCAACTATCGGGAGGCATAAGCTATAACCTTACCCTTCTGCATCAACACACAACATAAAACCAACTCTGGAAGCATCACAATATACCACAAAATCATTGACACCATTAGGCAGGGTTATCACAAGGGCTGAAGTGAGTCGAGTCTTCAATTACTGAAAACACTTATTGCAAGAATCTAACCACTTGAATTTAACTTTCTTTTGGGTCAACCGGGTCAATGGATCAGCAATGGAAGAGAAACCTTTGATGAAACGAGGGTAGTAGACAGCTAGATCAAGGAAACACCTAATATCAGATGGGTAAATAGGTCTAGGACAACTTTTCATAGCTTCTACCTTTTGAGGATCAACTCGGATACCATTAGAAGAAATAATATGACCCAAAAAAGCAACTGACTAAAGCAAAAATTCACACTTGTTAAATTTAGCAAACAACCGCTAATTTCTAAGGGTTTACAAAACAATTCGGAGATGATTTGTATGGTCGTTCTCACTTTGGGAGTACACAAGAATATCATCTATGAACATAATAACGAACATATCTAGGTATGGTCTGAACACCCGATTCATGAGGTCCATAAAAGATGTTGGGGCATTAGTTAATCCGAAGGACATGACCAAGAATTCAAAATGACCATAACGAGTGCAGAAAGCTATCTTTGAAATGTCACACTCTCTGACTTTAAGTTGGTAATAATCGGATCTTAAATCTATTTTCGAGAAGTAGCGGGCACCTTGCAGCTGATCAAATAAGTCATCAATTCTAGAAAGAGGGTACTTGTTCTTGACTGTGACCTTCTTAAGCTAACGATAGCTTATGCACATGCACAATGAACCATCTTTCTTTCACACAAATAAAATGGGTGCACCCCAGGGAGACACACTAAGTCTTATAAAACCCTTATCAAGAAGATCTTTGAGTTGCTCTTTCAACTCCTTAAGTTTTGCGGGGGCCATACGATACAAAGGAATATAAATAGGTTGTGTATCATGGAGAAGATAAATTCTGAATCTTATCTCTCTATCGGGAGGTACCCCAGGGAGATCTTTCGGGAAAACATCAGTAAACTCATTGACAACACTAAGAGATTGAATTGTTGGAGTCTCACACTTAGTATCCCTAACTCGAACAAAATTATGGATACAACCCTTGGATATCAATTTCTTAGCTTCAAGATAAGATATGAAATGACTTTTAGGAGACACAGAATTTCTGAACCACTCAAAATCTGGCTCATTAGGAAACTGAAACTTGACTACCCGAGTACGACAGTCTATAGACGCAAAACAAGAGCGAAGCCAATCCATACCCTAAATAATGTCAAAATGAACCATGTCTAGCTCAAACAAATCTGCAAACATGACTCTGTTAAGAACAGTGATAGGATACTTCTTATAAACTTACTTAGCCACAAAAGATTCATCCACTGGTGTAGCAACAACACTCTTTCTCTCCTTTACTTTGTCTGCTTCAATCTGCTGAGCATGGATCATTAGTCTTGAAAGGCCCATGTCCCTATTAAGCATAGCGGATCTACACTCTTTCATGACATAACCAGATATACCGGCCAAGAACTTACTCATACTAGTTCTAGAATCAGCCATCATACCAGGAGCATATTTAGACAACTGGTTAAACTTATGGCAATACTACTTAACTGTTATGGGTCCCTGTCTCAAGTTCATAAATTCTTCAAATTTGGCTTCTCTCAGCTCTGGGAGAAAGAATCTAGCTAAGAAGGCAACCTGAAATAATTGCCAAGTGACAGGAGCATCATTCTCCCTTCTACTTTTCCTCCACATCTCTACCCAATCATAAGCAACATCTTTTATTCAATAGGCAGACAATTCAACACTCACCTCCTCAGTCACATGCATAATTTGATTGATGTTTCTCACTTCATCTAAATATATTTATGGGTCTTCACCTACTTTTGACCTATATAACTCAGGTGGATTCATTAGTATAAAGTCACGAACCCGAGATGCAGCAGAATTATTCCCTTGCGGAGGTGAAACAGTAGCCTGGGTTTTGGCTTGAGCATTGGTGGTGACCGCCTGGGCTAGCGCTTGGAAAGCAGCCTAGAATTTGGCATGGGACACCGTCTCACCTAAAAGATCAATGGGTCGAGGTCGTTCGTTGTTTCTGCGAGCTTTACGAAGAGGCATTTTTTGTCAGAAGAGAGCATGAATTAACCACAGAGAGAAATAGTCATAGGCACGATAGACTCTTGAAAGAAAGAAACAATTTTTCCTAAAACATCCCATATCCTCTTACTCATAGATGTGGCGCGCTACACACCGATGATCAGGACTCTGTATAACACGGCTTGTCAGACTCCCTATGACTCCTTGAACCGTAGGCTCTGATACCAAGCTTGTAACGCCCCAAGAACCTATCCCGAGACGTCACATGGTGCTCAAGGACAGACGTGGCCTCAATATAACACTCTAACTTGTCATCACTTTCAGAACTCATTATAGCGCAAATCATGCTATGATAAAGAGGAATAACCATGTCACGAACATACTGAAATATGAAATAATACTTTCTTGTACAAATAAAATACTAAAATCTCTGTATACGCTGGTACACTAGTCTGACAAAGCCTCTACTACATAGGACTGAGGAGCCATTGGGATAGATCCCCAACTGACTTGTACTAAACTGAAAGTAAACAACCATCTATTAACAAGACAAAATTAGAGACATAGGCCCTCGAACCATGAGGACTCACTAACTATAGAAGTGTAGAAGAAGGTACTCAAAGATCATTGTCACTGCCGAGACTGATGACCTGAACCTATATCACGAGGAAATATAGGATACAAAAGAGTATGAGGCTCAGTACTTGGGAATGTACTAAGTATGTAGGGGTGGATGCAACATTTTAAATAATATCGTAAATGTATGAGAAATCACGCATGCTGACAATAATAAGTATCTTTGCTTGAATTATCTGAAACATTATTTCCATAAATCATCAGTAATGACATATGTTTAATAAATCTCATAAATCATTTAACTCAACTCAAACTCTTTAAATCGTGACTCAGAGTGACTCGGTAACTAAAGAGACATATCATTACGGACATGAGAGTTTCTTATAACCGACATAACTATATCATGTGAGCCGCATGGAGTCCAACGTTTTGCCCTCCTAAGGAGAGAACCCCAATTTGGCAGGGGTGTTGTTCTCTTTCTAGGGAGTACAACCTCAATCTCATCTTCATAATGACATACTCAGCCTTTGGTCCACAATCACAAATATCAATCCTATCGTGGCACGTAGTTCTGGGGAAATAAAATATTTTTTGCTCGGTGCTAAATACTCCTCCCAGACTTAGCTCAGAACATATTAGAAAGTCCATCTCAATCAATATCAACTCATGGGCCTATCATAAAGACCAAAACATAAATATATCACATTTGTAAATCATAAACATCTTGTGGATTCCTAACTCGACTCAACTCAGTTTAACACAATATTTCTCGGCATAAAATACATGTGTTTATCAAGTCATTTCAAATATCAAATGCTTCATGGAATGATCACAAGACTCATTTTTGACTCTCAAGTTCGCATATTAATATACATTCAATAGTTAAATTTCTCATGGAAAGGCATAACTCATAACACTTGTCTCAAATCGCTCAAAAATCATAAATTCATATTAAGAATATTCAACTCATGGCACTTGAGTTTGATTGCTTAGAAATCATCAATACATAATGATAATATAAAGCTCATGGAATAAACCCTCAATTTAGAAAACATGATGGTGAAATAATTATAATTATCAAACTTATTCAACTCAAATCTCATAAATCATAATTAAAGAAATTTGGGTGTAAACACACTTGCAAAATCATGAAAATTAATAGTAGAAATTAAACCTTTAGGCACAAGAATGAAAGGAGTGTTCTTATTCGAACCCCATATACCTTAGATTATGATTTTGAAGATATAAAAACTTGCTTGAAACTTCTTTCATAATTTAGAACAAGACATTACTGCCTTTGACTTGAGGATCTTAATTCTTGAATAGCTTGAAGAAATTTCTGGGAGATTTCTTTAATTTCTTAGAGATGATTTGATTTATGGGTTCGGAAGAAACCCTAGGTTTCTAGAGAATTCTTGAATTAATTTTGGAGAGAAATAGAGAGAAAATGATCTTTTCTTATCCACATAGATATACATATAAGGCCACAAGGAGCGGAAATGACCAAGATGCCCTTTTGAAAAATGCTCAAATTTACTGATCGGGGCTTGTAACGGTCAACTTGATGGTCCGTCAGAGGGACTGACGGTCCAACAAGTCATTCGTCACTTGAACACTAAAACTGGAATGTTCTGCCTCGGAGTGATGGTCAAAGTAACGGTCCATCAGAGAGACTGACGGTCCACCATATCGTCCGTCACTCGGGACTAAGGAATGGGACATTCTGCTTCGATCTGACGGACATCTTGATGGTCAAGATGTCCGTCAACTTTGTGATGGTCCACCACTTTGATCATCACACGACATCCCATAAAGGGAGCTACTGCCTTGTCTTGACAAGAAACTTGATGGTGCACCAAGGACCTGATGGTCCACCATGTCGACTATCAAATCTGGGCTATTCGATAGAATTCAGTAAAACGGCCATAACTCACTCATCTGATGTCGGATTTCAATGAAATTGGTATTGATGGAAAGCTTATTTAATTACTTTGGAAGTCATACATATCCATTCGAAGGACAGATTTAGGCTGAAGGAATAATTGGGGTATTACAACTTCAATCCAAAAGTGGATCCCAAAATTCAATCACTAAGCAGGAGAAGTAGAAAGACACGAATACTTGTTAGTGGGTATACTCTAGCATGAACTAAAGATAAGGGTAAAATAATGTCATCCAGTAAAACCAACTAAACAAACCATGTGCATACAAACTATACATACTTATGTAACTATGCCTAGAAAAGGAACCAGGTTTAACATGCATATCAAACCATTAACCTAGGTATGTATAGCGTAACCTTCCTATAAGCACCCACAGACTATATGGGTGTAGTGTTACCCCCTGAACAGGCCCTTATACTTGTAGTCACAGGAATCAAAGATATGATAAGAGTAGGGGATTCCCAAGTACCCTTCGGTTACCATAATACATATATACAGTATACTTAGAGGATTCTCCTCTACCTCATGAGTATCATATATGGTCGCCATGACCAACCCTTTTGTCGGGAAACATGAGTTTCCAGTGTTCGTCCATTAGACTTTCATCTTCACGGATAACTATCACACTGCTCCATTATTGCTTAATTAAAGCCATTACAACAAACTAATACATTATTCTTTTAATTATTAACCAAGGCTATTAATAGTGGTATCTTCATATCGACCATAATTTACAAGTAGTGTCCTTAGCCAAACCTTATAAGTACAAGGGATTCTAGTGTACCCATTTACAAAGATAACTTGGGAGATTCCCATATACCCTACAAGTGGTCCATTATTATTTTTGCTTGCGGGAGTCCCATGTACCCCACAAGTTGTTCATTAACATATTTACTTAGGGGATTCCATCATACCCTACAAAGAATTCTATTAACCATAACCATGACAACCAAGAAATTCCATTTAACAATTCCAAACCATTTAAACTATTTAGGGTTCAATTACCAAACTATATCATGCAATAGTTCCATCAGAAGTCCAACAATATAGTAAAATCATTCTCATAGGCATTTTATCAAACATGTTGAGAGCATAGTGTCTCACAAACCAAAACCAAATATCAATTAACCATTCCCATGTAACAAGTATCCAAACCACCAATAAAACATGTAAATACATAATTAAAACATGGGAAAACAACAACAAGGCCATTATAACCAAAAAACCCAATATATATTTGAAAACCCAAAAACCATATAGCAATTAATCCATGAAAACAATTCACAAAATATGAATTTCTTTTGAACTAAAAATGAGAGAAGGAGTACATGGCATATATTAAGTAGATAATGGAGAGAAAATACCAACACAAGCCCCAAATTTATCACCTAGTGAAACCCTAGACTTCCTTACCCATAAGCCTTCGAGAGGATTAGAGAGTGTTTTCTAAGGGCTAATGAAAAGAATAATAGGGTAAATAACCTCTCAAGTGTGTTAAAAGTCATGGGGGATTAAAAGCTTTAGTGTGGAAATAGCTAGATTTCCCTAACATAAGTTGTACAAAATTCCCATCAAAGAGATAATACTAACCATACCAGTTGAACCCTCCAATACGAGTGGTAATCACCACTAGTACCCTAGGCCTCCCCCTAGGATCCAACATTGTCGAAGGTATGACTTAACTTAAGAAAGTCATACCCAAAGCATATAACCCATACCTTTGACCCAAACCCCTGACAGAACATAATCAAAGAGGATTGAATAGTATTCACCATACGAGGCTATGTTATGACTCATACCCTAGCTTACGGCTTATGGTGAGCTACTCGGAATAAGATCAAAGTTAAGGTACCAAGTCTAAGATTAAGTAAAGGAAAAACCCCAAACCAAATAACCCATATCCATATTTATGACTTATATCCAACAAGTCGTATCCATTCTATAAACTAACCAAACCCACAAACCAACACTAGTCAGTATACGACCAACCTATATGAACCAGAAAGCCAAAAAATTTTATAAGGGTAAAAATCTATGGTGTTATAGTCTCCCCTACTAGGAACATTTATCCTTGAGTGACGGATAAGGTAGGGTAAATATAAGAACAATTCATTTGAATTATAAAATATCAATCCAACCTTTAACCAAGTTAGAAAATAATGATGAAAATATATAAAGCTTTCATTTAACAAAGTTTGAAAACAAAAGTATGATGAAGAACACATACATTCTATAAAAATCACAGTAGCAGAACACAGATGCAGATACTTGAACTTTATGTCCTCTCCTACATCCCAAGATACCTCTTCCACCTTGTGGTTCCACCATAGAACCTTAACCAAGGGTATATCCTTAGTCCATAAGTATGAACCTTCCTATTAAAGATATCAACCTGGACCTCTTCATAAGATAGAGAATCCAAGATACCCAATCCCTCCAAATGAATAACTGAAGAAGGATCTCGAATACACTTCCTTAACATAGACACATGGAATACCGAATGAATAGAGGCGAAACTAGGAGGTAGCTCTTGTTCATAAGCCACATTACTATCCCTTCACAAAATAGCACAAGGAAAAACAAACCAGTGACTGAGCTTCCCCTTCTTACCAAACCATATTACTCTCTTCAGGAGAGATACCTTTAGGAACACGTTATCCCCAACCTCTAACTTTATGTGTCTACGCATTACATATGCATAGGACTTTTGGGTAGACTTTCCCGAATCACCTTTACCTTTTTTACACCTTGATAAAACAAATTCAGACCGAATATATCCGCTCATTAAGCTCAAACAAACAAATAAGAAATCTATATCTCCAACCATACAATGCCTCAAAACGGGCTATATAAGTACTCGAATGATGACTATTGTTGTAAGAAAACTCTACCAAAGGTCAATGCTCAACCCCACTGCTACCATAATCAATCAGACATTCCCAAAGTATATCCTATAATATTTGAATAGTACTTTCTTCTTTCCATCCGTCTAAGGATGAAAAGCAGCACTCTGACTAACCTTACTCTCTAATCCCTTCTGAAAAGACCACCAGAAGTGAGATAAAAACTGCGTATGTCAATAAAATATAATAGAAATAGGTGCCCTGTATAACTTTACAATATCATAAAGACGCATCCTCACATAATCCTTAGTAGAAAAGTTAGTCTGCACCTGCAAGAACTGAGCGAACTTAGTAATCCATTCCACCATGACCCATATTGAATCAAATTGACTTTGAGACCTAGGAAGAACCAGTAATGAAATCTATTTTTATCACCTCCCATTTCAATTTGGGTAAATCAATTTGTTGATATAACCCACCAGGCCTTATGTGGTCAACTTTAACTTACTGGCACACTAAGCATTTGGCCGTGAAATTAGCCACATCCCTCTTAATACAACTTCTCCAATTCATATACTTGAGATCATAATACATTGTTATCAAACTAAGATGAAAAACATATCATGATTCTTGTGGCTTAGCCAAAACCCTTTATCTCAAACTTCCGTCATCAGGAACGCACAATATCCCTTGGTACCATAAAGTACCATCACCACTGATCTCAAGGAGAATCACTTATGCACACCAACATCACTTTTGATTTTTATCAAGACAAGATCTAGTACAAGCTTCTCTTTAATCCCTACAACAAAAGTCGACCAAACCACTTCCTGTACCTTCATACCTCCATCATTAGAGTCTAATAGTCAAACTCTAAAATTAAAAAAATAGTGAATATCATTCACCAATTCCCACTTCTCCTGATCCACATGAGCTAAACACCCCACAGACAACATGTTAAGTGTATTAGAAACCACGTTAGCTTTACTTAGGTGGTAGTGGAGACTCATATAATAGTCCTTGAGAAGTTCCAAATTTTTTTTTCGATTGAGATCTATCTCTTTCTGCATTAAAACATATTGTAGACTCTTAAGATCACAAAAGATATCCACGTGCACTGCATAAAGATAATGCTTCCAAATTTTCAAAGCAAAAACCAATGCTAAAAGATCCAAATAAGGACTAGGATAATTCTTCTCATGCACCTTCAGCTGCCTAGAATTATAGGCTACAACCTTTCCATGTTGCATTAAAACACAACCAAGTCACACCCATGATACATCATATTAAACTACAAACCCCTCATAACCTTCAGGCAATGTTAAAACTAGAGCCGAAATAAGCTTATCCTTAAGCTTCTCGAAACTCCCTTCATACGCATACAACGAAGAATACTTTACCTTGTTCTGAGTCAACTTAATTAATGGGGAATCTATCATAAAAAAACTTTCCATAAACTGCCTATACTACACAGCCAAACCTAAGAATCTTCAATTATTCACTGGAGTCATGGATCTAGGGCACCTTTTAACCACAACTACCTTTTGAATATCCACCATGATCCCCTCACTTGAAATAATATGAACCAAGAAAGATACAGTATTCAATCAAAACTCACACTTGGAGAACTTGAGATACAACTGCTACTCTTTTAAGGTCTGCAACACCACACAGAGATGATTAGCATGATCCACCTAACTCTTAGAATAAACCAGAATGTCAACAACGAACACAATGACAAAAAGATAAAAAAACTACCTAAAAACCCTAATTTTTAAATCCATAAAAATCGCAGGGGAATTAATCTAACCAAATGACTTAACTAGGAACTCAAAGTTCCCATACCGAGTACGAAAAGTCATCTTATGGATATTCTCCTCCCTAATCTTATGTTGATGATACCCTGACTGAAGATCTATCTTATAAAATAATCTAGCACCTTGTAACTAATCAAATAAATCGTCTATCCTTGGAAGAGCATACTTGTTCTTAATTGTTACCTTATTCAATTTCCTGTAATAACTATACATCCGATGGGAACCATCCTTCTTGTGCATAAATAATACTGGTGCAGCCTACGGGGATACACTAGAATGAATAGACCCCTTATCTAGACGATTCTTAAGTTGCTCCATTAGTTCCCTTAACTCAGCTAAAGCCATTGAATAAGGACGAATAGACATTGGACGAGTGTCTAAAATCAAATCCATAAAAAACACAATCTCCCTATCCAGAGAAATTCCAGAAATATCATCAGGGAAGACCTCAACGAACTCATTAAACATCGAAACTAAATTTAAAATAGGACCATCCGTGTTAGATTCTTTAACCCCGACCAAATGATAGGGATTTCTTTTAGAGATTAATTTCTAGCACTAAGATAAGAAATAAACCTTCCTCGGGAAGCTATGGAACCATCATCCTATTCTATAAATAGTTCACAAGGAAATCTAAAGACAACCTTACCTGTTCAATAATCTAAGGATGCATAACAAAGTGTAACTAATCTATCACAAAAATAAATTTGAACCACACCATATCCAGTTCAAACAAATCCACCAAAGTCTGACTATTACATTAATATGCCACACACACCCTATAAACTCTCTTAGCAACCATAGAGTCTCTTATTGGGGTAGAAAATAAAAAAGAAACCAAAATAACTTTTGGATCAAAACTTAAATAAATGGCCACAAATGGGTAACATAAGAAAGAGTGGACACCAGATCAAGTAAGAAATATATTTCATATGAAAAAAGTTGTAACGTACTAGTCACAAAATCAGGTGATGCCTCAGACTCTTGTTGAGATGAAAGATCATATAATCTATTTTGACTAGAGCTAGCAGCATTAGTAGAAGCAGACGTAGAAGCAACCAGAGCTTTGACCGTTCCTGAAACACCCTTACCAACTAGACAGTTTCTAAGCATATGTCTTGGTAAACCATATTTCAAACACCATTCCCTCCACTCATTACAAAATCCCAAATGAAGATGACCATAGAATTGATAAGAGGGAATAAAGAAGATGACTGTGTCCCATTCAACTGAGATTGGGTACCCTATACTTAAAAATTATAACCACCCTATTGATGCTTATTATTCAAAAGCTTCGAGTAATAAGCACTAGCTGCAGAGAAGGAACTAATATTCCCCCACTTCTTTCTTTTCTATTTACCGCCATCCAAACCACTCTACTGTTGAGCACCATCTTGCTCAGAAAACATGCTCCTTTTACCCTATTTTCCTTGAACTCCACCTATTTCATCTTTTATTTCTCCACTTATTATATTTAAAATACTAACCTAGACATATCCATATCCTTGATCAGCAACACAGTCTTGCTTTCAAGGATTAATTCTCAAGATTGTCAAGAAGAGAACTTTCTTATCCTTTCCCTCGCATCATACAAAAACTACGTAGCGTGCCTTGACAACTGATCAAATAGAAAGGCATATTCCTATACTAAAGTTTTCTCTTGTCTCACATTGACGTATTCCTCTTCCTTTTCTTTACTCATCACGTAAAGAAGGAACCGATGCTGAAAAAGGTTTGTTAAAGTCTCCCACAAAGAAAAATCATCAACATCTCCTCTATTCCTATCCTTCTCTGTGTGCCACTAGTATGCAACATCCTTGGGCTGATAATCTACTATATTCACCCCTTCAATAATCTTGGCCTGTATCAACCTAAATATTTTCTCTATTTCATCCAAGAAACCATATGTATCCTCTTCTACCTTCACAAAAACTGAATATAAGAGGATTATTATTCATACACTTGCCAACCATTGTGTCCTTAGAAAATTAATACCAGATGCATCCTGCTCATCCTGAGAAATAATCAACTAGGTAATAGTATGAATCGATTGGAAAAATTCTGCATTCTATATTTCACCTTGAAGAGGACTAGTAGCAACTAGTGGAACTCATGAAACATTAGGGACTGGACCATTAGACCGAGTATGGATCCCCTGTGTTCCTTCCTCATTTTCCCCAGATGGGATAGAAGAGTTTCCTTATGTTCCAGATCATCAAGGAAAAATCTGAAAGCAAATAAATTAGGATTAGAGAAGATTCAAGGACATAGACTTAAAGCTTTTGAATAGAATACAAAGAAAGTGAATTATTCATAAATGCCTTGCAGCCTCTCGCTTATGAGTGCGGCTTGCTACACTCTCTTACAAGAGATACTAATAGACATGGCTTTGTGGACTTCAAATTGACCATGAACCCTAAAGCTCTAATACTAACTTGACACTACCCAACTAGGGGCCTTGTCATAATGTTCATCTCAAGTCCAACCATGACCAGAGACCACGTCGGATACCAAACCCAACCATCCATCATGTAACCTATCATATAACCTAAGTCGGATGAATTCTGAACACATAACTAGTTAGCATGTAATTCACTAATACAAAGATTGGGATAGGTAAGTGATAGATATCGACCAAAACGAGCCCAACCACCTTAAATCTAATTAATAACCATATCCAAACAAGACCATAATCAAAACCCAATTTAATAACCTATTTCTTGTCCATAATATAATATAAAAGTATGGAATAGTGAGAAATTTAGTCATTCGATATTGGCTCCAATACCAATGTCAATAATAAGGCTGACACCACTAACTATCATGCTCATACCAACTAGAGTAGTTCCACAAAAGGTTCTAACCAGTAGAATATCAATATCCTATTGGAACATGCACCAAACCATAAAAAACCAATATCCATAAATAAACAAAAGTGTGTAAAAAGATCCATGAACTTAAAATGGAGCCTTCTAGAAAGATGGATTCTCACCAATTCAATCCAGAAGCTGATCCCAAAATCCGATCTCTATGTAAGATCAGTAGATGATTGGTTCCATCATCGTATAGGGATACAACCGCACAAAGACGAGTATGTGGGTTAATTCTAGAATTAACTCAGGATAAGGGTAAAATAATTCCATCCAGTAAAACTAAGTAAACCAACCATATGCATACAAATCATAGATATATATACAACTATGTAGAGAATGTAAACTTGGTTTAGTATGCCTTAGAAACTATTAACCCATCTATGTGTAGATTAACCATCCTAGAACCACCCATGGGTTATATAGGTCCAGTTTAACCACTTGAACGAGCCCTGATGCATGTAGCCACATGTACCAGAGATACGATAATAGTAGGAGATTCCCAAGTACCCTTCACTCTCCATGATACATATGTAATATGTACTTAGAGGTTTTATGTGTACTTTATGAGTATTATATATGGTCGCCATGATCAACCCTTCATGTCTGCAAATATGAGTTTCTAGTGTTTGTCAGTTTGACTTCCACCTTCATGGTTAGCTACCACACCTCGGTATTATTGCCAATTAAAACTATTTCCAACCGACTAATCCATTATTCCATCTATTATTAACCAAGGATATTAATAGTGGTATCATCATATCGACTATAACTTGCAAGTATTGTCCTTAGCCAAACCTTAAGAGGTTAAGGGATTCTAGTGTATCCATTTACCAAGTTAACTTAGGGGAGTCCCATCTACCCAGCAAGTTGTTCATTAATAATTTTACATAAAGAATTCCATCATACCCCACAAGGAGTTCTATTAACCATAACCATGACCAGTAAACCATTCTATTTAACCGTTCCAAACCATCTAAACCATTTATACAATTTAGGGCTTCATTACCAAACCATACCATTAGATAGTTCAACTAAAAGTACGACAATATAGTAAAAGAATTCTCATAGGCATTTTATTAAACATATTGGGGGCATAGTATTTCCAAAACCCAAACCAAATATACATTAACCATTCCTATGCAACGAAGTATCCAAACAACCATATACAAGGTCGACAATATGTATATTCTAAGGGTCGTAAATCCTCAAAATAGTAAAAACAAGGATGAACATAATACCAAAATATGATAAGGAATCCAAATAAATTCAATTCTTAATGATAGAAAACATGTTCTTGGCCTTAACCCTGGAAAGGGGTCGTTTAGCCACTAATCAGCATGATTAAAATCCAAATACTTGATTACATGATTAAACCTTTGAATAAACAAATTAAAAGTGAGAAGAACCCTAAATTTCATGTTTAGAAACCTCCACAATCTCCCAAAGACGTCCAAATGTAATTAGAATAAGTTACAAAATGTTCTATTTATAGTTGTGAACTTAAGCCATGTATGAGAAGAGGATTGTGGTACATTGAATATCGCGTGGGAAGAGTGGCACATCACGGTGGATATCTTATGGTCAAAGGGGTGTAGGTAATTAAAATTGTGGTGGAAGATCTTCGATAAGCTTCCAATTTGTGTAGGCTCACTGGAATGTTCCTCTTGATGCTTAATTTTGTCTAAGTGTTTCTCTTTCCATCCCTTGCATAGTAGTGTTGTTTTCTCTAGATTTAAAGCTACTATTTCATCAATATATCACCATAGTCAAATAGCCAATTATCATACATAATTACACACTAAGGACAACACAACATTCACAATGATTAACTAGAAACATTAACTAAGACTAGGCTTGTCCACATTAATCTTTAACTTATGTTTCGACTCTTTGCTGGATCCAATTGAAATTTAAACTTTATAAACAAGTAGTTCCACATATAATTACGTAATGATAACCTTATGAACTCAAGACACCCCATTAGAATCTATCAAAAACAACTAGAACAACACCTAGGTCAAGATAGTAAACAAGTTTTCTCATCTAGACTCTAAATGATCAATTTTAATCCAAAATTGTTTGAAAGCACCTTTAAACATCATAATTCACTACTTAAACACTTGGATGTTTATTTATATCATAATTAACAAATAAATCACACGAATTGTCCTCAAAACAATGCTAAATAAGCTAAGATAGCAATGCTACAGTGCATAATTACACACCAAACATCACCACCCCACACTAAAAGCCTTGTTCGTCCTAAAAAAACTCTTCAATCTAGGAATTATAAGATGAGCAGAATCTACAATTCTACTACATTCAAGAAAATCAATATACATTTTTTCACTAAGCAAGTTACATACACAATTGAAAGCTCAAGAATACTACTTCAAAACATCCTAGTCTCAATAACCGACTCACCTAGTTGGCAAACTCATGCATATTGTTAAATCAAAGACATCATACAAATCACCCACATTCATTAAACATGTTGCTCCATAATAAGAGAGTTATACTCATTCACATGCAATTTATAACACAATGTGTACAAAAATTAATTTATGCCCACTCTCACAAGTAATTCACAAGTTACACACAATGAACCATAGGCTTGGCCTTAGTATAGTACTCTAGTAACATAAGAATGATGAATATTCGGATCAAATAGGTCTTTAATAGTTGTAATGTAGGCTAAGGGATGGGGAGGAACTATTCTGGCAAGTAGTGGTGACTATCTTCCCTAAACGCTTTAATACATCACAAATGTCATTCAGGTTATCTTTAATAACCACTTTACACTATTTTTTTCTACCCTATTCTTTTGTTTTACCTTATCTCATTAAGCTCACTTGCATACACTATGGTAGGAGTATTCTATGCACAACTTATTCAATTTGAACAAATTTTTATTCTCTTCTTTACTCAACTCCCAATAACTACATATTAATTTCTTGAACAACGATAGTTATTACTTAGGAGCTTCAATTTCACAATTTCTTTCTTAAAATTCTAACTACTTAACTGAATTAATCTTTGCATTAAAGTGCTTAGGAGCTTTTTAGGTCAAATCAAGGTCTATGAAACACTACTGGAAATTACCCCTATGGTGACAGTTGCAAAATCATTGCAATATACAATGAAACTATTGCTATAATTCTACTACAACGATTTCACAAACGTCCTATATGTGGGCGTTGCGATGGGTCTTTGGCAACAATTTATGCGATGATTTTCTGAAACCATTTCCATAGGTCAAGCTATGGTTATGGTTATTTTTGGACTTATTAAAAAGCCTTGTTTCGTCTAATACAATAGTTACAAACCATTTCAATAGATTCTATTGCAATGAAATTAAACCATTGCAGTAGCATCTATTGCAACACTTTTTTTCATTTTGTTGCAATACTTTTTGAGTACCGATTACAAATATTTTATTACTTATGGGATGCCTATTTTAATTTATTATGACGGTTACTAAGCATTGTAATATATTCTATTACAACGAAACTAAACTGGTGCAATAGCAACCATTGTGACACTTTTGTTATTCTATTGCAAAGCTTTTTGACTACCTATTTCAATGATTTATTGATCTATTGCAATGATTGTTACCACATGTTATTAAATTGAAATGATTTATATAAGTAGTCACTAGTATTGCTGAAAATTTTTAATTACATACATAATAAATTATTACACAAAATATACACATCACTAAATAAAATCATTCATTAATAATCTCAAAATTTAAAATATGCAACAAAATAGTAATTTAAACCAAAAAAAAATGTAACCAAATCTAAATGACAAGTTTTTACACAGTACCAAGTTTGAGTCATGATAAGTTTCAAAAAATTTAACTAAAAACTATTACTATTAAAAAATTTATCAACAACCCAAAAATCTTCTCAAGTAAGGTCAATGTCTTCGTCACTTTCTTCTTCTCACTCTTTATTTTGGACGTCTGTAAAAAGAGAAAAAACAATATAAATTAGCACTTAAATGACAACATACTTCTATTTACAAAGCACCCAAAAACAAGATTTCTAGTTACGACATACCAAAAAATAGCATTTCTGTTTGGCACTGAAATGTATGCTGAAGAGAAAGAGAAAATGCAAAATAAATTCTCTCTATTTTTCCCATCCAAGATGCATAGTAAAACTTCCCTGTGCATGTCAAGAAATTTTTACAGGAATATCTTATAGAAAGTACTATTCGTGCAACATTTTCGCAGGATGAAGGTAATTGATTCCAGCAGTTCTGCCTTTATAGAATTGGATAGATAATCCTACTTATCTAGTTTTAAAAAAAGAAAACTTCTACTTTTAACTCCAAAATAACATATGAAATATCATCGAACCAAATCTATACCTCCAACTTTTCTCACAAGGTTTATGTCTTAGATTTTCTGAAAGTATAAATAATAGTGAATCAATTAAACAGTTAGAAAATTTTCAAAGAACTATGAGAAAGATTCAAATAGTACTGGTGAACAAAATGAATTCTCACAAAAAAATTACAATGGTTACCCTGCCCTATACATGTGCCAGGCCAAACAAATGATGATCAAATTTTGGAATACATTTGTAACAATCATGATAATGTTTATCTCGTGGTGTCAGCAACTCAAGCAGGGTAAAAACAAAAGATGTTATAACTATACAGATGTAGACTAGTGGAAGTATAAACTCTAGGAACTAGACCAAGACAAAATCCACTAGATAAGGACCACTTAGGAATTGGTATTTCTGACATCACACAAATTTCTTTGGCAACCATTAACTATATTGGGTAAATACGAGTACTAATATTAGGATATGTATGATAGTTACTTACAACTTAGAAATCAAAAGGCACGAACCATTTGAAACAACAGAATATGTATTTGTCATCCACCTTATTTCAAGGAGATAGCTTAACTAAAGAATTAGATATTGCAAAAGATGGGGCAAAAAACTAGATAAGAAAACATGTCCAAAAACTTGAGTAACTTCTGAGCTTGAGAAGCTTGTATCCTTTTTTTATTAGTACTAATATAGATGCTATTAGTCATTGATAAGAGGTTAGCTAACCAAAAGCAAAAAGGAGCAAGAATCTCTTGACATAATTTACCAAAAAAGACATATTCATCAAAGATATGAAGAAATTTAGATTTACCAAGAGGATAAAAATGAAGAAAGAAAAGAGAGAGAGAAAGAAAGAAATATCAAATCATAATTTGGTTCATCTCATATAGCATAACATATCAATATACAAAGACCATAATCTAGAAAATACAAGGAGCTTCAAAATGAGTAAGTCTGATAACAGATTATAAGATAAGTATTTATACAAAAAAAATATTTGCTAAATTTAGACATTTCCTCCCAAACCCAACTCGTTAGTATTTTATTCTCAAACAATGTCACTGATTTACATAATCCAATATTCTTATAATGCTTAAGTATTATCAGAAGCACCAAAATGCTTGTTTTGTATACAAATGAAAGAAAAGAGGAGTTTCTACCCGTACAATATCACGGTAACAGAAAGTCACACTTCTGGAGATGAGAACAAAAATGAGTTAGTAAAGGAAACTGATGCTTTTGTAGATCTAATCTTGCGATCCATAACTACAAAGAAAAGTAACCAACATAGAGTCATACTTCTATCCAAAAATAATGCAAAAGAAAAGAATGTGGATATAACAAAATGGTTCTACATTAAAATGATAATTTTGTTGTATAACAATGAAATCCCCAAGGACCAATAACACAAGGTTCCTCGGTGGATAAAAGGCCCAACACTCCACAATTCTCTACTTATATACCAGGATTTTATCTGAGGCATGATTTGAATCTTCATGTAAAACCCACATATAGTCTTACCATAAGACTAAAGTTTAGGGGCCAAGATTCACATGTTAAAATAATTTCCCAGCACTAAAATTAATAATAATTAGAATTCAAGTATATCATAAACCCAAAAAGAATCTAAACTAGTTATCAACACAACCAAGATGATTTTATAGTGTAGAAGCCAATGCCATCAATTTTGACAAGTTAAGCATGAATTATTTGCAATACATCTCTAACTACTTCCCAAAGTGATAAATTAATAAGGATGTTTATTTCACATAAATTCATGTGGGAACTGATAACGGCTTCTGAATAAATGTCATTTAGTTTCACTTCATAATCTAGATAATATAAGTATTTTGAGTGGTAGATTACAAAACTTGATGCTAGAGAAATTGTATTACATGACTATTAGTTATGTGCTCAAATGATCCGAAAGCAACATGTCACAACATAAGTTTTTAAAATACTTCAACACATTTTCCTTTGTTAATGAATAAAAGATAAGACATTTCAAAATATCCATAGGACATTATGTAGGGTTGTTATAGCTTCTCCCCTACATATAAAAACTACTACATGATATAGTTAACCAATTATTTAAAATATACCAATTAGCAAATTAGTGGTACCTTATGATGCTGAGATGCTTTCTATATCTTAAATTATTAACAATTTTTTTTACGAATCTCACAGTTAAATAAGCATCACATATGAAATGGATAATGAGTGGAAGCAACTTTGCCATCATCATAACTTGCTCCCCATTTCCTAATCTTTAAATTGGAAAAGATGGATCCCTATATCGTCCCCGTCCAACAAGCATAACAAAAACAAGATGCCCACTCTAACAAGCATCATGAAATATAATTCAAAAACCAGATTTGAAATAATTGAATCAAACCTTTCGTTTGTACATAAACAATTTAAGGTAGCCTAAACCAAAATGTAAAAGAAAACTAGATGAAATAAATAATACTATGGTAGAGACTGGAAAATGGTTAGAAAATAATGCATCTGTTTTAGAGATAGCTATAATAGCGTAATCAAGCATTGTTCAAGGCATCCCTGCCAAAGAGATGTTATATTAGGATAAATACCCATCATTATCTTTGTCCACACCATTGTATCACTGCCTAGAAGATTCCTTCCTAACTGGTTCTTCTCAATTGTAATAACTACATCGCCATTTTTGGTTAAAGTAGGCTATCTTTGCTTGATCATTCCAGATCATAATAGTCAGAAAACAATAGCAATAAGATAATCCTGAAGAACTTTCCACATATCAACAATTTAAAATTTAATAGATATATCTTTGTCCACACCATTGTACCACTGCCTAGAAGATTCCTTCCTAACTAGTTTTTTTCAATTTTAATAACTGCATCGCCATTTTTGGTTGAAGTAGTCTATCTTTGCTTGATCATTTTACATCACAATTCCCAGAAAACAATATTAATAAGATAATCCTGAAGAACGTTCCACATATCAACAATTTAAAATTTAACAGATATGCCAGAAAAATCAAATAATTTACTTTCCATGTAACAATCAAAAAGGAAATTTTATTGCTTTGTAGTCATTGATGCCTTATTATGTGATCCATCTGCCTCATTGAAATCCCTTATAGCATGAAGATCAACGCTACATGTTCAATATAAAATTTAACTAAGCACATAATACAACTTTACTGGAACTTCATAGAAATGTAGAGCAATAAAAAAACACCTTGTAAATCAAATGGAAAGTGTGTGCATGAAATTACCCAGGAGAAGAAACTGAAGTAATGATGTCATGAACCAGTGTAGCAGCAAATAGGATTAAATAAACAACTGTGTACCTTGTAGTTAAGGAAGAGATTTTCAACCATTTTACCAAAAAATACATAATAAAAGTGGAATCTCTACAAACGAATTAAAAATGATCAAGACGGGACCATTTTGTTCAACTGCATCATTTACCTCTTTAATCATAGATTTATTTGAATAGGATTATATCAATTTATTTTTTTTTATCATTTTTGGTGAAATTATCCTAACATAGAAAGGCCTTCATTAATTTTAGATAGACTAAAAAGTAAATACTACATAGCATAACATAAAATAGAAAAGGCAGTATACTTTAGCAAGAACCATAATATAGGCATTGGATAATTTTCCCTACCAAGCTGAAGGGCATTGCTTCATAACATATGATTTTACCTTTTTTTTAAAATGCACTGTGTGATGGTTTTTACTAAAATATAATATAACGATCAATTTCATCCTATGTTTGCTGCTAATAAATTAGATGATCCATACAATGAAGAATAACTGATAGCAAAATAATAAGGTGAACAAAGACTCATTTTTTGCACTATTTTATCGGTATTTCATCTCATATCAATCAACTCCTTTATAAGTTAGCTTCTAATTTAGAAACAAAGACTCATTGTTTGCACTGTATTATTGGATTTGCTCCCACGTTATTAATTCCCTCAAAATAAAGCTGCTAATTGTGATGAAGACAAATAGACTCAACCGTTTTCTCCAATAAGTATAGTGAGAGAAAATACCATGGCTCTTATCTAGTTTTGTGAATCAAATCCTTGTCAAAGACGAATACAACTCCCACATAGATAAAGTGGAACATCACCAATGCTATTCTCAAGCACAAAGTAGATCTCTGAGCTAAAAATTTATCAAAAAACTAAAATTAAATAGGGGGTTGGAAATTCCTTACCCAAAATACATAAAAATTAGATGAATTAAGTTTGTTACCAGGATTAGAGAGACATGGGAAAAACTGAAGACAATGGTCGAAGAAATGATCTAAAGTATCGCGGGAGTGGTCGGCGCTGCCGTATAATGCTGCCATTTTTCCTTCTTTGAAAATTCCATTCATTCTGTAACACTTGTTTCTTCAATAAAACAAATATGCATATCTCATAAGAACAGAGGATTAGTGGAAGTAATTGAATCTATGAAAGAGATGGACAACAAAGTAATATTAATTTTGACTTTTCTCATAAGCAAACACTATCTCGTAGAATGAAAATAATTTTTTCAAAGCTCAACAGTCAAGTCTAGTAATGTTTGTGACACTTGATGTATACAACAACATACCCAGTGAATTCCGAAAAAGAAATTGATAATTTTTTACTATCTTTTTACTGATTTTAGAATAACACTAAATAAAGCACCGATGGATTAACCACCAAACTACAAACAAGGCAATAACTTCCTAATACAACTACCATAAGAAAATACATGGCTAACCTCAGGTGGATAAAATGTCTGATTCAAGGATAACAGAGAAACAATTAGAGAAGCTAAACTCGTATAAATAAAAAATTAAATCAAGGAGAAATAAAAAATGTTCAAGCAATCAAATGAACCCATCAATCAAATATTCTCTAACGAGAGAAAAAATCAAAAATTCAAAAAATTAGGTCAAAGTCGTAGAAGAATACAGGTTCCTTAAGATCCCCAAATTAAAGCAATTGAAGTGCAAATTTGAGAGAAATTGATGGGGAAAATTAGGACTAATCACAAATATGATTTATCTATCACGTTGATGCAACTCACCAAATCTCAGAAATGTTGTTTATCTATCACGTCTATGCAGCTCACCTAATCGCAGATATGTTGTTTCTCCTTTAATTCTTTTACCATAAAGAATACTGCTGACACTGCCAGCTCACGATGTTGAAGCAAGCTTACCACTAACAGCTCACCTAATCACAGAAATTGTAGCGTCTCTATGGCCCTCTCCACAAGATCGATATTTTAGGAAAAAATTTAATATTTTAGGTTTACAAGAATGTTTTGTTAAAATGATTCTTTTGGATAGACTTAGTGAAATATCTTGTGAAAGTGGAGGCAATAAAATAAAGTGGTGCAATAGATATTTTTTTTAAGCATTAAGTGATTCTATAGCTGATTTTATGGCAATGGTTTCAACAACCTTTGCTATACATTTATCTATTGCAATGCCTAATCATCGAAATTAATAATTATAATGTTAAATAATAGCTAATAAAATAATTATTTTTAGTAATGCTTGAAACCATTGTAATAGACCACCTATTGCAACCTTGGTTAACCATCGCCAAGAAGTCAGTCTCTATAGGCATAATTTCCTGTAGTGAAAGAAGGGGATTAAATCAAGGAGAAACAAAAAATGTTCACTCAATCAAATGAACCCATCAATCAAATATTCGCTAAGGAGAGAAAGAAAATCAAAAATCCAAAAAATTAGGTCAAAGTCGTAAAAGAATACAGTAACCTTAAGATCCCCAAATTAAAGTAATTAAAGGGCAAATTTGAGATAAATTGATGGGGAAAATTAGGACTAATCGCAAATATGATTTATCTGTCACGTTGATGCAACTCACCAAATCTCAGATATGTTGTTTATCTATCACGTCTATGCTGCTCACCTAATCGTAGATATGTTGTTTTCCCTTTTCTTCTTTTAGCATAAAGAATACTGCTGACACTACCAGCTCACGATGTTGAAGCAAGTTCACCACTGACAGCTCACCTAATCAAAGAAATTGTAGCGTCTCTATGGCCGTCTCCATAAGATCGATATTTTGGAAAAAAATTTAATATTTTAGGTTTAAAAGAATGTTTTGTTAAAATGATTCTTTTGGATGGACTTAGTGAAATATCTTGTGAAAGTGGAGGCAATAAAATAAAGTGGTGCAATAGATATTTTTTTTAACCATTAAGTATTTCTATAGCTGATTTTATGGCAACGGTTTCAACAACCATTGCCATACATTTATCTATTGCAATGCTTAATCATCGAAATTAACAATTATAATATTAAGTAATAGCTAATAAAATAATTATTTTTAGTAATGCTTGAAACCGTTGCTATAGACCACCTATTGCAACCTTGGTTAATCGTCGCCAAAAAGTCAGTTGCTATAGGGGTGATTTCCTGTAGTGAAAGAAGGGGATTAGGCTATATATGAGGCTGCCAAAGAAAGAGCTAAAGGCTAAATGGGGGTTAACTAGGATTATGATCAAGGGTAGGTAAAAGAGAGTTTGAAACAAGGCCAAATAAATCCCTATATCATCTGCTAAACCCACATTCTTTATTTAAGATTACACACACACCAGGCAAGTTCTAGACATCACATGAAATAAGGAATATACAACAATCTTAAATGCACATGGAACATGCTCAAATCAAGTAGGATTATCGTAGACTCTCAATCAAACAACTACATGAACTCACCATTAACACGACAAGTACACGAGTCATATACATTCGGTAAGGAGTCTAAGAAGTTGTAATTGACACAATCAACATGCTCATACAACCAAAACACATGCATTATGTAATCACATAAAGAACCAACAAGAAAATCCCACCATTATTCTTAACATATAAAAATTTAAATTTACCCTCAAAATGGAAATTTCCCCACCCCATACTTAAAAATGTACTTTGTCCCCCAAAGTATTTTTTAAAAGTAAATATAGAAATACTCCCTAAGGCCTCTAGGAATAGATAGAAATATCTTTATACATCAAGAGTGTCCGGGAACCCCACACTTAGTCTTCGCAATACTCCTTAGCTTAGGTTTTTTGGTATTTAGACTTCCTATCAACCTTTGACTCAACAAAAACAAAAATTAGTGAAGTAAAAACTAAAAACTGAAAATAAAACGTACCTATATAACTTTGGTTGCCTCCCAAGAAGAGTCTAATTTAGTGTCATGGATCGACCCAATCTCTGACTCAACCATATTTTTAATCCTCTTCCTTAGACTAGGACACCATTTTCTTATTCATTTCTGACCTCTTGAGTGTGAACTCTCAAGGTTAACAACTTTCTCAACTTTATCCTTTTCTAGCTCATCAATCTTGATCATGTCGGTGTGAGGTGTTAGAGTCTTGGGCTACTCAATGAGGTAGTCTGAAGAGGTATTTTATGGAAAAAAATCCACCACCCCACACTTATCCCCTTAAATCACAATAATCAAAAACAAATCTTTAGAATGGGAAAGTATCTTGAGCGGTTTGTACACTTTAAAAACAACCTCTTTATAATCAAACCTCATTGTAAGTGTGCCCTTTCATAAATCAATCGGTGCTCTTCCCATCGCTAAAAATGGACGTCCCAAGATGACTAATTTTCTTTTATTTGACTAAAAATCTAAAATAATAAAGGTAGAAGGAAAAATAAACAAACAAACCTTGATGAGAACATACTCTATGATTCCTTCGAGATGGGCTAGGGTTTGATCTAATAATTGAAGTATCACCGTGCTTGGGCTCAGCTTCCCCAATCCTAATGTATTGTAAGGGAAAGAGACATCAAATTGATAGTTTCCCCCAAATCACTCAGTGCATAGATCACCTCACTACTGCCAATTTGAATAGAAAGAGTGCATCTCCTAGGATCTTTGAGTTTTTGTGGCAACTTCTACATCAGTATAGAACTACACTCCTTAGTGAGTGCTACTGATGCAACATCCTACAGTTTAACATTGTTAGTTAACACTTCCTTCAAGTACTTAGCATACTTAGGAATTCCCTGCAAGACATCCAAAATAGGTAAGTTAATGTGCATCTCTCTGAACGTGTCGAATAACTTCTTGAAGAATGTATCTTTCTTTACCACTATTTGCTTCTGTGGGAAAGGTGGGGGTGGGATCTTTTTCACTTCTTTAGCAATTTTTAATTTCCAGTACTAAAACTTCGTTGAATTTTCAGTAACTTTCTGAGAAACCTTTAGGGAATCAACTTTACATCAACCTCTTTAGTTCTCTTGAGAGGTCTTTTATTAGGCTTTTTACCATTTTTCAAATTGATTACCATTAATTGTATAGGATTTACAGTATCACTTGGCAAAGCACCTTAAGACTGCTATTTTGTGCCTTTACAAACTAACTAATTTGGAAATCCAAGCTCTTTGTATCTACTTGTTGTCTCTTTATATTTACTGCCAATCATGCTTGAGTAGCCATGATTTTCTTCAGCTTTTAATCAACATTATTGTTCTAAGTTGTGGCCTCATTATTTTGAAATTATTGTTGCTGAAACTACTGCTGATTATTCCATAAAGTATTTAGTGGTTGAGTCTTCCACTTTTGATTATAGGCATTCCCATAATTCATCCATTGAGCATTGCCCACAAACATCATAAACTCAGGATTTGCAGAACACATAGCGGATAAATTCCCACTTTTATCACAAACCTTACACCAACCAGCAGTCTGTTTGATTAAATTAATTGTGGCTGCAGGCTGTAAAACTCCCCACTTTATATTACTAATTTGATTCTGTAGTTCATTAAGCTGAGTGGATAAGGAAGTAAAATGGTCCACCTTCAACACACCAGCAACCTTCTTTATAGTATTCCTTGAGTTTGAATTCCACTCAAGATTACCATGTGCAGTTTGGCTCAACAAGTTATATAGATCATCAAACGTCATCTCAAGAGCTTGACCACCTGGAGCTGAATCTAGGAATTTTTTTTGTTTTGTTGTTAATTTCCTCAACAAAAGTATGAGGTTAAACCTCATCAGACTTCTGATGGTGTGGATAGTCCCAAAAAAGATCTTTAAATCTCTCCCAAGCATGACAAAAATTCTTGTCTGGCTTCTATTTAAAGCACACAATCATAGTGTAAATGCTTGCAGTCTTGTCGGACAGAAAAAATTAAATGAGGAATCTTTAGGCTAAGTCGTCCTTGGCAGTCATTGAATTTTCCAGCTCAGCATTCAACAACTTACTTCTGTCCCCCAATAGTTAAAAGGGGAATAGTGTTAGCCTTACATAGTTGACCCAACCATAGGGATAAATATGTCACTGATCTCCAAAGAGTTCTGTAAGTGCTCTTGTGGCTTTTCATGTGAAAGCACGGTAAATAGTTCATTGCTTATCAGAAGTTGCACCAAATTTTTCTTCAGCTCAAAATTCTCTCCAGTTGTTAGTTTTTGAAAAGGGGAGGTCAAATTTTTTGAAAGTGGGATTATCACTTCTCGAATGTACGTCAGGTTGGTTCTTCTTCAGCCATGTGAGCTGCATTGTCTTGATATTCCAAAAATTATAGAATACAGGGGGAGAAGGATTGCTCCTCTAATTCATTAATGAAAGTGTTGCTCAGGTTTGGGGCTTAGTTCATCAAAATCCCTATCCATTGCAAGCTTATTAGCCTGAAAACTTATTTCTTGCAAATAAAAAACAAAGACCAAGTGTAAAACACCAAATAAATCTAAAGAATAAGGAAAAAATCAAATAGTTGCCCAATTAAGTCCTTAGCAAATGATACCATAAACTTGCTATCTCCAAGTGCACGTACATGGCCTCACAAGTAGTAAATGTGATGCCCCAGAAAACTTTTACGTGTCCAAGTGTACTTTGTTATGATTAATAATTTTTTTGTGTGGATTTTCTGGATATACAACCTGTCATCGCGTAGAGAATCGAATAAGATTTCCAACGATATGTGGATCATCCAAAACAGACACTCAAGCGATGAGTTATGATCATTCTGATCTAACCGTGAATAGTGGTGAAAAGTAAATGTGCAGGAAAAAAATACTGAGGCCAGGCAAATTTTAGGGTCAACTTCAAACGATCATAACTCCTTGTATATAATGATATGGGTGAGCTAATATATATCAACAAAATGCTATGAAAGTCCTCTTTCCAATGAAATTGGTTTTATCCAATTTGGCCTTTGGAGCAAAAACTTATGGTCAATCTACTTCAACCTATCAAAACAGTCTACCAAAGGACAGATTTGACATTATTTTATTTTTAAGGGTATTTTGGTCATTCCCACTCTAATCCATCTGGGTAAACCATGAATTTAAGTCCATTAAGAGCATTCTATGGATCATTTTTCTTCAAAATTTCCTAAGGCTCAAACCCCAACCCTACTACTCCAAATTTCATCCTTCTATGTCTCTTGATTCAACCATAGAAATTTCAAATTGATTGGGATTCGAGTTGATCATGTTAAGGGCTTCGAGAACCACCCTTAATTTTTGTAAATAAAGTTCTAAAGTCGGAAGTTCATATTCATCTTCCATTTTTAGGTATGTGGGTCATTGAACTAGATTATTCTTTCGATCTCGTGCCCGGTATTTTTAATGAAGTACATTGACATGAGATTTTACATATTTTACAATGAATTGGAAATATGATTTTATATCTTATATTATTGTGCATGAGCTATTGGATTATGTCATCCAATATGTGTATGATGTTGAGATGAAATTATGTCCAAAAAGTATTTGATTATGAGAGTACGATGAGTTAATTTGTTAAACCTTGATTTATATCATTCCACTATTTCCTTATTATGAATTTATAATTGATATTGGAAATTCTATAACACTACTATGGTTTGTTGTCTCAAGTAACTTTAAATGGGAGTTGGATGGCAAATTGAGAAATGTTGATATTGAAGTTGCAATGTGTCTTGGTATTGTTCGGATGGTTTTAATGAGTTAAATTGTTTAAAATATTATGTATTGAGTCTTCATATCCTTGTCCAAATGTCAAGTTGGTTATGGTTCAATGCATTGATACCTTGTTGATTTGCGGAAGATTAAAACATTTTGAGCTAAAATGTGTTGAGTTAGGAATCCACAAATTGATATGATGTGATAAATGAGAAAGAGATTTGATTTGGTCTTTATGACAGACCCTTGTGTTGTTGTGGTGTATTTCCTAACTTGTTCTGAGCTTGTTGGGGATTAGTACTTAGCACCGAGAGGGAAATTTGGTATTTCCCCAAACCTATGTGCCATCGTAGGTTTTTTTGATGATGATATTATTGCCCAGAGAGCTCGATTGTGATTATTACAGTTTTAAGGTCATACTCCCTAGCAAAGAGTATGACGCTCCTGCCAACGGGCATTTCAAACATTGGTATTCCACGTAGCTCACATGGGGTTGTCGATTATAGGAAACTCCCCTATCCATAAGAGTCATGTTTTTTGAACTACCGAGTCACTCCAAGTTTTGATGTGGTAAGTCAAGTTGTCTATGATGATCTATAATGATTTATGAGGTTTTTCTCCTACATTTCCTATATAAGATGTTATGAGTTGCATGATTCAATGTCACTCAAGACAGGTGTGTCATTATGGTCTATATTTATGTTTTTACGAAATTTATGATATTATTTATATTTAGCATGCACCCTCACATACTCAGTACGTATCTTATGCTAACCCATATATTTCTCATGGGCTACATTCTTACCATAACGTAGGTTCAGGTACTCAGCCGCAACCGCGCTAGTGATATCCGAGTACTGCATCTACATTTCTTCAGTGGTGAGTCCTCATGGTTCGAGGATGAAGTTTCTAGTTTTGATGCTGTTGTTTTGTGATCCTTTTGGTCTGTTGAGTTAGTTGGGGGTTTGTCCCAATGGCTCGTTGATTTTGCTGTATAGAGGCTATGTCAGACTAGTGTATTGTTTGGTTGGTTTGTGTATAAACATTCCATATATGTACAGCCTAATGATATTCCGTGCCATGTGCGATGTGATATGATATGTACTTATATATATATCCTTAGCATAGCATGTATGTTGTTGTGTTGGAACCCAAGGGTAGTGTTTTGTCTTAAAGGGTTAGCTTGAGGCAACGTGTAGCCTTGGGCACCGTGTGGCATCTCGAGATGATATTTTGGGGTATTACAAACTTGGCATTAGAGCCTAAAGTTGTGAAGATTCCTAAGGAGTCTAACAAGCCACGTTACGTAGAGTCTTGAGCATCGGTGTGTAGCGCGCCACTCCTATGATCAAGAGGCTACGGTGTGTTTTAGGAAAAGTTGTTTCTTTCTTTCTACAATAGTCTATCATACTTACAACTATTTTCTTCTTCTGTCAATTCGTGCATTCTTATGATAGAAAATACCTCCACGTCGAGCTCGCAGAAACAACAACCAACCACAACTCGTTGATCCATTACATGAGACGGTATCCCATGCCGAATTTTGGGTAGCTTTTTAGATGCTAGAATATGCAGTTACCGCTAATACTCACACCAATGCTCAACCTTCGTAGGAAAATAATTCGATAGCAGCATAGATTCATAACTTTATGTGGATGAATCTGCCAGAGTTTCATTGGTCGAGAGCAGGCGAGGATCCACAGATGTATGCTGATGAAATAAAGAAAATTACACAGATTATGCACGTGATAGAGGAAAAAAGAGTAGAGCTGGGTTCTTATCAATTGAAAGATATTGCCTATGACTTGGTGCATATGTGGAATAAAGGTAGAGAGAAAGATACCGCTCTGGTGACTTCACAAATATTCCAAGATACTTTGTTGGATATATTCTTTCCTCTTAAGTTATGAGAAGCTAAGATAAAGGATATTGTGAAATTTAGACAAGGCTCCATTCAGTTAAGGGGTATTGTCTTTCATTTAATAAGCTATCAAAGTATGCTCCCAATATTATGGCTGACTCGAGGACTAGTATGAGCAAGTTTCTAACTAGGGTGTCGATTTAAGTGGTGAAAGAATGTAGATCTTCTATGATCAATAGGGAGATTGGTCTTCCTTGATTAATAATTCACGCCAAACAGATTGAGTTTGATAAGATAAAGGAAAGAGAAAGAGTTCGAGGGATTAAGATAGTCAGATCAGGGCAATAGGGGTCTGGTGAGACTAGATTCTTTGGAGGGAGTCTCCCTCAGTTTCAGAGATGTTCATTATACCTGTAGCTTCCTCACCTAGTGCTCTCATATATCAAGGTAGGCAGGAAATCAGGAATAGGTCGGTACCCGTGTGGTCAAGTTTCTGGGTATGGATTGGCTTCACTCATGCTATGCGTCTATTGATTGTCGTGCCCGTGTGGTCAAGTTTCAGTTTCCTGATGAACGTATCCTCGAATGGTTTGGGATTTTTGTGATTCCTAAGGGTCATTTCATAACCTATCTCAAAGCTACGAAGTTGATTTCCAAGAGTTGCATCCACCATTTGGTTTGGGTTAAAGACACTAAGTCTGAAACCTCGACCATTCAGTTAATTAATTTTGTTAATGAGTTTCTTGATATCTTTCCGAAAGATCTCCCTGGAGTACCTCTTGATAGAGAGATGGAGTTCGGGATTGACCTTCTTCTCGATACTCAGCCTATTTCCATTCCTCCGTATGGCATGGCTCCCGTAGAACTTAAAGAGTTGAAGGAGCAATTGAAACATCTTTTAAACAAAAGCTTTATCAGACCTAGTGTGTCCCCGTGGGGTGCACCTATCCTGTTTGTACATAACAAAGATGGTTCTTTGTGGATGTGTATTGATTACCGACAGCTTAATAGGGTTACTATCAAGAATAAATATCTGCTTTTTCAAATTGATGATTTATTTGATCAATTGCAAGGTGCAAGCTACTTTTCGAAGATAGACCTCAGATCCGGTTATCACCAACTTAAGGTTAGGGAAAGTGACATCCCCAAGACAGCCTTCTGAACTTGTTACAGTCATTTTGAATTTCTAGTGATGCCTTTTGGTTTAACTAATGCTCCAGTGGCTTTCATGGATCTTATGAACCATGTATTCCGGCCATATCTAGATTTATTTGTAATAGTTTTCCTTGATGATATTCTTATTTACTCCCGAAGTGAGGGTGATCATGCGGATCATCTCCAAATCATGTTGGACACTCTTTGAACTCATCAGTTGTATGCTAAGTTCAGTAAGTGTGAGTTATGGCTGAACTCTGTAGCCTTCATGGGTCATGTTGTTTCTATTGAAAGTATTAGAGTTGATCCTCAAAAGATAGAGGCGATAAAGAGTTGGCCTAGACCTAGTTCTTCTTCTATTATCCAAAGTTTCTTGGGTCTAGCTGGTTATTATCATCTTTTTGTTGAAGGGTTTTTATCTATTGCGTCTCCTATGACCCTTTTGATCGAAAAGAAAGTGAAGTTCCTGTGGTCCGAATCTTATGAGAAGAGTTTTTAGGAGTTGAAGAATCGACTCACTTCAGCCCCTATCTTGACTTTGCCTGATGGTGTTGATGGTTTTTTGGTGTATTGTGATGCTTCCAGAGTCGGTTTGGGTTGTTTATTGATGTAAAAGGACAAGGTTATAGCTTATACTTCCAGGCAGATAAAGCCTCACAAGAAGAATTATCCTACACATGACCTTGAATTAGCTTCCGTGGTTTTTGCTTTGAAAATCTGGAAACATTATTTGTATGGTGTCCATGTCGAAGTTTTCATGGACCATAAGAGCTTGCAGTATGTATTCACCCAAAAGGAGTTGAATCTTAGGCAGAGATGATGGTTACAACTATTGAAAGATTATGATATGAGTGTGCTATATCATCTGAGCAAGGCCAATGTAGTAGTAGATGCCATTAGTCGGATGTCTATAGGAAGTTTAGCACATGTGGAGATTGGTAAGAAGGAGTTGTCCCGTGAGGTATATCGTTTGGCTAGATTGGGGGTTAGGTTGTTTGGTTATACTGAGGGTACTATAGAAGTGCAAAGTGGTTCCAAATCCTCTTTAGTTTCGAAAATAAAGGAGAAGCAAGACAGGGATCCTACCTTGGTCAGGTTAAAAGAGCCAGTTAAGGGCCAAAGGGTGGAGGTTTTCTCCTAGAGGGGAGATAGTGTTTTGAGACTCCGAGAAAGATTATGTGTTCCTAATATTGATAAATTGAAGCAGAGGATTATAGCGGAAGAGCATGGTACATGATACTCTATCCATCCTGGTGCTACCAAGATGTACACTGATTTGTGGGAAATCTATTGGTGGAATGGTATGAAGAGGAACATAGCAGAATTTGTGGAAAAGTGTTCCACATGTCAACAAGTTAAAATAGAGCATCAAAGTCCCAGTGGTGTGATGCAAGAGTTTAACATTCCTACTTGGAAGAGGGAATAAGTGAATAAGGACTTCATAGTTGGTTTGCCTCCTTCTCGTCGCCATCATGAATCAAGTTGGGTTGTCGTAGATCAGTTGACGACATCAGCTCATTTTTTGCCTGTGCATTTATCGTATACAGTTGAAGATTATACTAGAATATATATTCGGGAACTCGTCAGACTTCATGTAGTCTCTTTGGCTATTATTTCTGACTGAGGTACTTAGTTTACCTCTCCATTTTGGAAATCTTTCTAGAAGGGTCTCGGTACCCAAGTTCGTTTAAGTTCTATTTTCCATCCGCAAATAGATGGTCAAGCCGAGCAGACCATTAAGACCTTAGAAGATATGTTGAGGGCTTGTGTGCTTGATTTTAAAGATAGTTAGGATAAGCACTTACCATTAATCGAGTTTGCTTATAGTAATAGTTTTCATGCTACTATTCGAATGAATCCGTTTGAAGCTTTGTAAGGTAGAAGGTGTAGATCACCCATTGGTTGGTTTGAAGTTGGTGAGGCTACCGCGACTGGACCAGATACGGTGTTCGAGGCCATGGAGAAGGTTAAGTTAATTTGGGAAAGGTTGAAAACCGCCCAAAGTCATCAAAAATCATAGGTAGATGTAAGGAGAAAAGACCTTGAATTTGATGTTGGTAATTTAGTGTACTTGAAAGTATCACCCATGAAAGGGGTGAAGAGATTTGGGAATAAAGGGAAACTAAGTACCCGTTACATTGGTCCCTATAAGATTGTGGATCGCATTGGGAAGGTAGCGTATAAGGTTGAATTGCCCACGAAGTTATCTAACGTCCATCCTATTTTCTATGTTTCTATGCTTAAGAAGTCTATTGGTCATTTTTTTGTGATTGATCCTTCCGAAAGCTCAGGTATTCAAGATAGTCTTTCATATGAAGAGATTTCTGTTGAGGTTTTTGACTTTCAAGTTCGTAGGCTAAGAAACAAGGAAGTTCCTTTGGTTAAGGTGCTTTGGCAAAATCAATCCATGGAGACTTCTACTTGGGAAGTGGATATACACGACAAATATCCCCACCTCTTTCCTACAAATCCTAAGCATGTCAAATGTATCGTTCTCTTTTGATTTAATACTTATTGCTATGTTTATCTTGGCTTGTGTGTTTTCTACGATATCAAAACAAATATAGAATGGAGTATATGCTTGGGCAAGATAATTTTTCTCTATATACTCATTTTCATAGTATTCTTGACCTACCTAAAAACATTCAAGGACGAATGTTTCCAAGGTGGAGATGATGTGATGCCCTAGAAAAATTTTCCGTTAAGATTTCGGATGAAAATGTGTTGAATTCTATTCCTTATCGTGATTAATAATTTTATGTGTGGAATTTCTTGATATACAATATGTCATCGCGTAAAGTATCAAATAATCTTTTCAATGATATGTGGATCATCTAAAATGGACACTTGAGCGATGAGTTATGATCATTCCGATCTAACCATGAATAGTGGTGAACAGTAAATGTCCAGGAAAAGAATACTGAGGCCAGACAAATTTTAGGGTCAACTTCAAACGATCATAACTCCTTGTACATAATGATCTGGGTGAGCTACTATATATCAATAGAAAGATCTGACAGTCCTCTTTCCAATAAAATTGGTTTCATCCAATTTTGCCATTGGAGGAAAACGTTATTGTCCAACTACTTCAGCCTATCAAAACAGTCCACCAAAGGACAGATTTAACATTATTTAATTTTTAAGGGTATTTTGGTCATTCCCACACCAATCCATCCGGGTAAACCATGGATTTATTTCCATAAAGATCATTTAACAACTCATTTTTCTCCAAAATTTTCTAAGGCTCAAACCCCAACCCTACTACTCCAAATTCCATCCTTCTATGTCTCTTGATTGAACCATAGAAATTTCAAATTGATTTGGGATTCGAGTTGATCATGTTAAGGGCTTCGAGAAGAACCCTTTATTTTCGTGAATAAAGTTTCAAAGTAGGAAGTTCATATTCATCTTCCATTTTTTGGCATGTGGGGCTTTGAACAAGATTATCCTTTCGATCTTGTGCCCAATATTTTTGTTGAATTACATTGACTTGAGATTTTACATGTTTTACCATGAATTGTAAATATGGTTTTATATCTGATATTATTGTACATGAGCTATGGGATTATGTCATCTGATATGTGTATGATGTTGAGATGGAATTTTGTCCAAAAAGTATTTGATTATGATAGTATGATGATTTAATTTGTTAAGCCTTGATTTATACTATCATTCCACTATTTCCTTATTATGAATTTATAATTGTTATTGGGAATTCTATATCCCTACTATGGGTTGATGTCTCAAGTACCTTTAAATGAGAGTTGGATGGCAAATTGAGAAATGTTGATATTGAAGTTGCAATTATTCTTGGTATTTTTCGGATGGTTTTAATGAGTTAAATTGTTGAAAATATTATGTATTGAGTCTTTATATCCTTTTCCAAATGTCGATTTGTTTATGGTTCAATGCATTGATACCTTGTTGATGTTGAGGAAAATTAAAATGTTTTGAGTTAGAAATCCACAAATTGATATGATTTGATAAATGAGAAAGACATTTGATTTGGTCTTTATTACAGACCCTTGTGATGTTGTGGTGAATTTTCTAACGCGTTCTAAGCTTGTCGGCGTGTAGTACTTAGCACCGAGAGGAAATTTGGTATTTCCCCAAACCTATGTGCCACCGTAGGGTTGTTTGATGATGATATTATTGGCCAGAGAGCCAGATTGTGATTATTGTAGTTTTAAGGTCGTACTCCCTGGAAAAGAGTATGACGCTCCCGCCAACAGGGGTTTCAAATGTTGGAATTCCACGTAGCTCACGTCGGGTTGTCGATTATAGCAAACTCCCCTGTCCATAAGAGTCATGTTTATTTAAATACCGAATCACTCCGAGTTTTGATATGGTAAGTGAAGTTGCCAATGATGATTTATAACGATTTATGAGGTTTTTCTCCTACATTTCCTATCTAAGATGTTATGAGTTTCATGATTTAATGTTACTTAAGCCAGGTGTGTCATTATGGTCTGTATGAACGTTTTTACGAAATTTATGATATTATTTATATGTTGCATGCGCCCCACCATACTCAGTACATATCTTGTGCTGACCCACATATTTCTCTATGGGCTACATTCTTACCATGATGTAGGTTTAGGTACTCAACCGCAGTCGCGATAGGGATATCCGAGTGTCGCATCTACGTTCCTTTAGTGGTGAGTCCTCATGGTTCGAGGACCAACTTGCTAGTTTTGGTGCTGTAGATTTTTGATTTCTTTGGTATGTTGAGTCAGTTGGGGGTTTGTCCCAATGGCTCGTTGATTTTACTGTATAGTGGCTATATCAAACTAGTTTATTATTGGGTTGGTTTGTGTTTAGACACTCCATATATGTACAATCTAACAATATTCCATGCCATGTGCGATGTGATATGATATGTACTTATATATATATATCCTTAGAGTAACGTGTATGTTGTTCTGTTGGAACCCAAGGGTAGTGTTTTGGCTTAAAGGGTAGGCTTGAGGCTATGTGTAGCCTTGGGAACCGTGTAGTGTCTCAGGATAATATTTGGGGGCGTTACATAAAGTGTCCCTATTATAAGCCTAGTGTTGATCCCACAAGAACTAGTGTTAAGCAACTATCGAATTCTAGTTCAACTATAATAACTAAAATGGTGCAATGTAACCAATAGAGTTTTGAACATTATAAACTAATTTTAAAGTAAACAGTGCATAAAAGAAAGACTTTAGATAATCAATGGCTGAAAGCCTAGGGTTAAGGCACTATATAAAATCATATTACTCTAATGAACTTCATTCGTTTGATTTCTTGTCCTAGTTGCTTATTCATAGGTTTTATCGCATGATTATGGTCTCCCAACTTCTAATCATCTACCTAACCTCGACATTAAAGCTACAATATCGAGCGGGGATGTAATATAAACAACCAAATCTTATAATATAGTCAAACAAATTAAATTCATAACGATATCAAACATGTTCTTGGCCTTAAACCAAAAAAGGTTGCGTTTAGAAACTAATCAACATAATCATAATCCAAATACTTGAATGCATGATAAAATTTATGAATGAACTAATTAAAATATAGAAAAAACCTAAAAATCCTGATGAGAATCCTCTACAAGATCCCAAAGACATCCAAAAGTGACTAAAATATGCTACAAAGTGTTCTATTTATAGTCGAGGACTTAAGCCGTGTATGTGAAGAAGTATAGAATATTTTGTATATCAAATGGTAAGAGTGGAACATTGTGATGGATATTTCATGTACTAAGGGGCATGGGGTATGAAAAATCGTGAGGTTAGAGCTCTGCGACACGGCTGATTCGTCTAGGCTCACTAGAATGTGCCCCTTGATGCCTAATTTTGTCTAAGTGTTTCTCCTTCTATCCCTTGCCTTGTGGTGTAGTTTCCACTCAATTTACAGCTTTTATTTTATCAATATATCAATATAATGAACTCACCAAGAATCCTACTTAATCACACACCAGAGAGCCGTGTTCAAAATAACACACATTCACAACGATTAACTAACCACACGAGCTAAGATTAGGCTTGTCCACATTGATCTTAAACTTATGTTTCAACTCATTTCTTGGTCCAATTGAACTTTTCAGATTATTAATAAGTCTTTACACATATAATTACACAATGATAACCTTATGAACTCAATAAACCCCATAAAAATCCATTGAAAACAACTAGAACATCACATAGCTCAAGCTAGTAAAGTAGTTGTCTTGTTTAGACTCTAAATTATCAATTTGAATCCAAACTTGTTTGAAAACACCTATAAACATCATAATTCACTACTTAAACAGTTCGATGCTTATTTATATCTTTATTAACACATAAAGAACTTGAATATTCCATAAAACAAGGCTAAATAAGCTAGGATAACAAGCTAAAGTTCATGATTACACCCAATATCAGAAAATTTTTTAATCCATCTCATGTATATTACTCCCACCAAGTATGTAATCAAAAATTCCCAAAGAAGACTAAAGACCTATGGTCAAATCTGAAGGAACCAATACCGGATCCATAGGCTATTATCTGAAAACTTATCAACTAATATCCAACCGAAGTCGATAAGAGTGAATAGGTAACCATGGAGCAGGCTTAACCAACCTATAAATGAAATCCAAACAACAAAAATGATAGAATAAGGCTTGCATGCAAGCTCTACAACTCAAAAATGAAATGATAACATCAAGGCTGAATTTCTTGATTTCAACTACTCAAACCAAACCTGAAGATGAGCAGCCATTTACTATTTAATTTATTCATAACCTTAAAATTTCCATTCCAAGGCGTCAACTGCAAAATTAGCCAATGCGTCTATATTAATGTCATCTACTTAAATCAACTTTAGTATAAAAATTTTTCATATCACTACTAGATTATACCAAGCCAAAAGAAAAACATAACTAAAGTACAAGTTCACCGCATCGATACACCATGGACTAAAAATGATAAAAAACAACTCAATACCAGCAAGAGGGCACGGAATAAGGCCATATAACAACAATTATGTTGAAAGATAAATCACTTATTGAAAAATGAAAACAACCAACTACATATCTGTTAGAGGGCATAAACTATAAAAACATCACAAGGCCACAAACCATTCTAGTAATAGAAAAACTCCAGCTATTCGGAGACACAAAACTTTAGACAAAAGCTAACCAGTACAATACTCCATCTAAATAAATAATAGACATAAGCACATATTATAAAAGAGAAACACTCCACCATGCCTCATTAGGATGAACAAAATCAGAAATAGGATTTCCTACATCTACCCTAGTAGGATAACCATAACTCAATCAATCAACAAATCACCTCGCCAATGAAGAAAATACGAAACTCGACATAAATGTCAAGGTCAAGACCAATCAGGAGGATGAGGGATGCAAAACCCTTCAAAACATAGGAGGCATATCTAATAATCTTAAACTTAAGAGCAAGAAATATAATAAAATTGCCAACTCTAGAACCATAAATAACCACGGAAGGTCAACTTACCTTAGATAAAATAATTAACTCCACATTCGATCTAACGTATCCAATAAAGGAGAAAAATAATCAACCCCACCTCATATTACGAAATGAATCATCGTATTGGGCTAAAGCTGCCCAAGACACTGAATAATAACAATAAATAATAGAATTATGACTAGATGATACTAGTCAAATTTGCTACCCAGTGAGGATCAATAACATCAGGCAATGAAATCAATAACAACAATAATATAAATTTCCATATAATGAATAGGTTGTAACAAAATGAAAATCAATAGCGAGTACGACTTAAGGGATAAAATAAGGCCATTACGCAAAGATATGTAGGACTCAAACCCAAATGCTACATCTGTACAGAGAAAATAACAATATAGATCTACTTTATACACTACTAAAAGAAAGAAATTATGGGGGTAAGTCATGTAACAATGTATTCAATTAAAAGGAAAACAATAACCAATATTAACTCATTAAGGAATATAATTATTAATAGGTATAAAACCCCAATACACACAAATAAAAAAGTGTAAATTCGAGAAAATAAAATACGTGTGTCACGGTGAAATCTGCGATCACATCCTGATGGATCTAAGAAATAATAAATTTGAATGGGTCCAGTCTCTAACCGACAAACAAAATAATCAACTAAGACTCTAAGGATACTATCTCTAATTGATGTTTCCACAACATCATGAGGTTGAACTAAATTGGATAAATGACTAGAAATCCATATTGGGGAAACTCTCTAGACTAGTAATAGATCCCTCTATAGTTGTAACAAATATTTGAAGTTCTAACCTTATTGAGAAATATGAACTGCACCCAAATTGTTAGCCAACTGATGCTGAGAGCACTCTTTACTCTAATGTCCATCTTTGTCTTAAGAACTTAAGGCTGGCAGATAAAACATGCTAACTTTGAACCTATGTTGCATCTCACCATAACTGAAGCAAGCTCTCAAATGAAATACAATAAGCACTGGACTGATGGAATGATATCTTTCCACCACCTCCATAAGTAATAATGTATGCTCTATTTGTGGCTCTTGCATAATTCTCAACTTGTGAGAAGGAAGACTTAGTTACTATCAAGTGCTATGACATCGAATAAAGTGGAAATGATATTCCTATAATAAACCCATCTACCATGTCCTACCTAGAATGATATAATGTTGTAATATTTTTAGTTTAATCAATTGTAATATTGCTGCTTTTTCTTAGCTTGAAAATCATCTCAAGGATGTTAGAACTTTCTTTGAAATAAGAATTTATTCTTATACATATGGTATTTCCATAATTTTTATTTCTTATCAGGTATAAAATTGAATAAGCTTTCCATCGATATATAATTCACCCAAATCTGACATCCAGGCGAACAGTTAAAGCCTTTTTAGTGAGACAGTGTCAGACTTGAGCCTTCAGCGCATCGCAAAGATAGCTCAAATGACAATTGTCAAATTCTAGTGTTGCTCCTTGATACTGATGTATCTCACCAAACTTCCAGTTCATAGACAAGGTGGCAATGTGATAGCTCTACATCACGCTACCGTGCAGTTTCCCAATTGTCAAAATCCAGTAACACGGAGTGATAACGCCGCATTGTGCCAAGGGCCCAACTTGGGAAATTTTACTAAAAATTTAATGATGTGTCTAGGGTTAAAAGGGTCAACTTCCTACCCCTATATAATCCCTTTAACACATGATTAAGCCACTTTTTACCCATAACATATTAGTTTCTCTCAAGTTTATCTCAAAAACAAGCTAGGGTTTCTATTGGGGATTCAAATTCAGGAAGGTTTCATGATCAATCTTCATGAAATCACTATCTAAGGAATGCATAGTGTTTATTCATGGGATCCTTTCATCCATGAAGTCCAAGAATCCCTTTTAAACTACTAGTTATGGATTTTTTTCATGTTTTCATGCTTTGTGTGTTCTATTTCATGTTGATAAATGAGGAATTGATTTCTATTCCATGATTTGATGATAAATTCCATGTGGATTGATTAGTATAGATAAATATTTATGAAATCTCATGACTAAAACCATGTATGATGAAATTGGAAGTGAACCATGATGTTTAATTGCAATACCATGATGTTTACATGTACTATGCTTGCCATGTGTTTGATAAAATGCCTAGATGAAAGAAATTTGCCTAAGTAGCATGATATCATGAAAATCCCCATAAATTTACAAGCTTATGACTATTAGAAATTTGATAAAATACTTCAATAAATGTATTGTGGTGATTATTATGTATTCATTAATATCAAGCCATGTTTGTTTTCTTCTATCGAGTCTTGGGCTACTTGTACCCGAAATATTAGTTTTGTGCCAAGATCCATGTCATGTTTTCATGATACTCTTAGTTAAGCTATGAATTCTTAGACTTCAGATAGTCTTACGACTCAGGAAAAATCTCCATGATCTCATGACTCAGTCAGTTGTAAGATATCAGTAGTATTCCGTTAGCCACAGAAATTCAGTAACTCAGTCCATGCTCAGTTTAGTTTAGTAAATCATGTTCAGTGTCCATTCAGATGGGAGTAGGAACTAGCACCAAGTGAATTTAAGGATGGGGACTCACCTGTTATATGAAGGTGTGATTCCTAGATGCAATCCTTGAGCTCCAAAACTATGTAGCCAGTATAGGTTGAGATATTGTAGCCTGCTATATTAAGGTTGATGAGGTGGCTTAACCTATTATTTGAGGGTTCCGATCATTCTTTCTAGAATTACCTATTATATAAGGGTTACTAATATATTATCCTTACTAGTGGCGCGGTATTGACACCCTTCTAATAAGGGTATAGATTGGACCCCAGCTCAGCTACCATAGCACCTTTGGGGCATGTTGGTTAGATAGTAATTCCCACAGTTTCATGTTATTGAATCAGGACTATCAGATACAGTCAATTAGTCTCATTAATAAAACTCAAATAGTTCTATAGATTTCAGGACTATTAGATAAAGTAAACTCAGATATAGTACAGAACTCAGATAGTTCCAATAGATTTAGGACTGTCAGCAATAGTCACCCAAGTTATCATTTATACTCAGATACAGTCATTCATGTCATCAGTCATGTTATGTTATCAGTATTCATATTTAGTAATCAAGATATCACTTTGTCGGTTATAGTTATGTAACTATTTACGCATACTCATGGTCATGTTAGATAGTCAGTTAGTATTAGATTACATGTGAACCCTTGTATTTAGCCTACCTCACATGTATACTTAGTACATATGTTTTGATATATTCGCGCTATGGTGCTTTGTTTTTATGTTACACCATTGGTTTAGAGACACGAGTTCTAGATCAACAGTAGATCCTATATTTAGTAGTCAGAGTAGAAGTTAGTCCTCATCCTTTGAGGACATAATGATTTTCTCATAATTCATTGATTAGATTATTAGTTGGAGTTAGTTAGGAACATGTCCATCAACTCCTAGTTAGGGTCATGTCCATTAACTCCTTATTCAGATTCTTTAGATAGTAGAGGCTTTTAGACTAGATGCAGACTAGGTACTAGCTATCATATTTTAGATTTTAGTTTTGTTTTGGGTATTCTATTACCCCACACACATATTACATTATTCAATTATGTTTGTGGTCGAACCTTATGGCCTTTTAGTGCATGTTTCTGCATTATTATGTTATCTTATGTAGTATACAAGTATAGATATAAGTCATGGGTTACTTTGTGGTCCTTCAGGGTCATGAGCACCGTGTAGCCTTTCAATTCAAAAAATCAGATCATTACAAACTTGGTATCAGAGCATGAGATTCAATAGAGTCCTAGAAAGTCTGAAAGCCGCATCTTGTAGAGTCTTGTACATGGGTTTGTCGTGTGCCATATTTATGTCCAAGAGGCTATAAGATGTTTTAAGAATACTTTCCTCTCTTTCAGTATTCGTGTCATGCCTGTGCGCATAATCACAAGTCAGTCTGTCAGTCTAGTCTATTTCTCCCTTTCTTCTATAGAACATACCTCTTAAAAAAGAAATAAAAATCAGTCAACCCCTCAGCCCAAAGAACCTTTGGGAAATTATTTTTCTCATGTTGATTTTGGGACCGCATTTATCACTCTTTCTCAATCAGTGGCCGCTCATAATGAATGGCCAAAATTTATTCCAGCCAACCCAGTGGCCAACTAAGCTGCAACGAGGATATGGGACTTCACTTGAATGAATCCTCCAACCTTCCTCGGGTCTAAGGTAGATGAAAACCCTCAGGTATTCTTAGATCAAGTTCAGAAAGTGACAGATTCCATGGTGGTGACTACTATTGAGAGTGTTGAGCTAGCTGTATACCAGTTGCAAGATGTGGCTCATGCTTGGTTCAAATAGTGGAAATTTAAAAGATCATATGATGTAGGTACTATAGAGTGGGAGGAGTTTGTCAATGCTTTATTAGACAGATTCTTTCCCCTAGTGCTTAGAGAATCCAAGGTGCTAGAGTTCATCAACCTTAGGCAAGGTAATATGATAGTGAAAGAGTGTTCTTTTAAATTTACTAAATTATCCAGGTATGGCACTTAAGTGGTTGCAAACAGTAGATCTAATATGAGTAAGTTTGCTTTTAGGGGTAAATGAAAGCATGGTTAATAAGTGCAGATCTGCCATGCTAAATAGTGACATGACCTTAGCTAGACTTATAACCCATGCTCATTAGAAAGAGGAGCAGAAGATTAAGCACAGAGATAAATAAAATAAGAGAGCAAAGTTAGGTAGTTTCAACTTCACTTAGCCTAAATCAGAAGGAGAAAACCATTCCCAGTTTCGTCCTAAGTCATTAGTTCTAGCTCACTCTACAGCCAGTGCTCCAGTTCCTAAGTTTAGAGAGGGTAACAAAGATAGAGAGCAAGGCTGTAAGACCCAGGGTAGTAATAGCAGTGCTCACACCTATCCTCTTTACTAGACATATGGTAAGAACTATCAGGGTGTGTATAGAGTAGGTAGTGACATTTATTTTGGGTGTGGCAAGCTAGACCATAGAGTTTGAGAATGTCCGTAGCCAGGTCCTCAAAGTCAATATTATCTCTCTTTAGCTCAGTTCGATCTCCCAAATGAGCAGGGTGGCACTTTCAGTGCTACTAGAAGGCAACACCTAAATCATCTCTATGCACTTTAGACTCAACACGATCAGGAAAGTTCTCCTGATGTAGTTACTAGTACATTACAGATCTTTCATGTTTATGTTTACGCTTTGCTAGATCTAGGATATTCCTTGCCTTTTATTACTACTTATATAGTAGTTAATTTCAGATTCAGTTACAAAATTCTAGCAGAGCCTTTCTAAGTCTCTACCCTAGTGGGTAAAACCATCATAACCCAGTGGGTATATAGGAACTTCCCGGTTATGATATTTTAGAAAGTCACTTTAGCCGACTTAGTCAAAGTAGAGATAACTGACGTTGATATGATTCTTGACATAGATTGGCTTCATTCCTGCTATGCCATAGTCGACTATAGAAATAGAATAGTTCAGGTTTAGATCCCAAATGAACCCATCCTAGAGTACAAGGGTAGTGTATCATCTTTCAGGGGTCAAATTCCTTCCAACCTTCGAGCAAGGAAAATGATATCTAAGGGATGAGTTTATCATCTACTTCAAATAAGTCCTAGTAGTGAATGAATTTTCAAATGTCTTTCCCAAAGATTTTTAAGAAATTACTCCTAAAAGGGATATACACTTCGGTATTAATCTTCTTTCAGACACTCAGCCTATCTCTATTCCCCTATACAGAATAGCACCAATAGAACTCAAGGAACTGAAAGAACAATTGAAAAATCTCTTAGATAAGGGATTCATTAGACCCAACTTTTCCTTATGGGGCACACAAGTCTTTTTCGTTCGCAAGAAAGATGGTTCACTTAGAATATGTGTAGACTACTGTGAACTCAACAAAGTTATGGTCAAGAACAAGTATCCTCTTCCCAAAATCGATGAATTCTTTGACTAACTTTAAGGTGCCAATTTTTTCTCTAAGATAGACCTCAGATATGGCTATTATTAGGTCAGAGTTAGAGAATGTGAGATCCCAAAGACAGCTTCTCATATGAAGTATGGTCACATCGAATTTCTAGTCACGTTATTTGGTTTTACTAATGCCTTAAAAACTTTTAGGGACTTTATGAATCGCGTGTTCAAGTTGGACATGTTCATCATAGTCTTCATAGATGATATTCTGTTCTATTTTTGTACTGAGCGCGATCATGCAGACCATCTCAAAACAGTACTTCAGACTCTTAGAAATCATCAGTTATTAACCAAATTCAGTAAGTGCAAATTTTCACTAAGATCAGTAGAATTCCTTTGCCATATTGTTTCTGGTGATGGCATTAGAGTAGATCCTCAAAAGACCAATGTGGTAAGAAACTTTCCTTGCCCTATTTTTCCATCAGATATCAGGAGTTTCTTGGGTTTGGCTGGCTATTCCAGATGGTTTGTTAAGGGATTTTATTCTATTGCATCTCCTATATACAGATTGACTAAGAAGAGAGACAAGTTTTAGTGTTCAGATTAATGCAATAAGAGTTTTCAAGAATTAAAGACTCGACTCTCCTCAACTCTAGTTCTAGCATAACCTGACGGTTCAGACGGTTTCGTAGTATATTATGATGCATCTTGAGTAGGTTTAGGTTGTTTCCTCATGCACCATGGTAAGGTCAGATCCTATACTTCCAGAAAGCTTAAACCCCATGAGAGGAATTATCCAACTCTTGATCTTGAATTATCAGCCATAGTATTTGCCTTAAAGATTTGAAGGCATTATTTCTCCGGAGTTCATGTAGACATCTTCATAGATCATAAGTTCCTTCACTATGTCTTTTCTATAAAAGATCTCAGTATTCATCAGAGAAGGTGATTAGAGCTCTTAAAAGATTATGACATGAATGTCCTCTATCATCTGGGCAAGGATAATATAGTGGTCGACACTCTCAGTAGACTCTCCATGGGTATTTTGTAATGTTGATGATAGTAAGAAGAAGTTACCCTAGGAAATCCACTAGCTTGCCAGACTAGGTATTTGCTTAGTTGACTCTTTAGAGGGTGGTGTATATGTTCAGAGTAGTTCAGAATCATCTTTAGTTTCTGAGGTAACTGAAAAGCAAAATAAGGATCCTATCCTTGTCTAGCTAAAAGAGTCAGTTCAGAATAAGAAAATAGATGTTTTCTCCTAAGGGGGAGATGGTGTTCTTTGTTGTCAGGGTCATCTTTGTTCTCCAGACATAGATGACTTAAGAAAGCAAATTCTTGTAGAAGCACATGGTGCGCGTTACTCTATTCATCCAGGAGCCACTAAGATGTACCGCAATTTGTGGAAAATCTATTGGTGGAGTGGGTAGAAAAGACCTATTGTAGAGTTTGTGGCTAAGTTCTCTACATGTCAACAAGTTAAGATAGAGAATCAGAAGCGTAGTTGTCCTATGCAGGAGTTCAGTATTCCTTCTTGGAAGTAGGAATTTGTAAACATGGACTTGATGGTGGGTTTGCCTCAAACTAGTCATTAACATAATTCAGTATGGGTCATTGTAGAGAGGATGACCAAATCAGCTCTTTTCGTTCCATTTTATACCTCTTATTCAGCGAAGTATTACGCCAAGATCTACTTCAAGGAGCTAGTCAGATTGCATGGTGTTCCATTGTCCATTATCTCAGACATTGGTACCCAGTTCACCTCTTATTTTTTGAAAGCATTCGGAAAGGGTCTTGGTACCCAAATTCATCTTAGTACAACCTTTCATCCTCAGACAGATGGTCAAGTAGAAAGGACTATTCAGACGTTAGAAAATATGTTAAGGGATTGTCCAATCGATTCTAAGAGAAGTTAGGATGACCAGTTGCCTTTGATTGTGTTTGCATACAACAAAAACTATTATTCCAGTATTCAGATGGTTCCATTTGAATCTCTCTATGCTATTAGATGTAGATCTCCAATTGGTTAGTTCGAAGTTAGTGAGACCTCAGTAGTAGGTCCCGACTTAGTATTCGACGTCTTAGAGAAAGTTCGGTTAATTAGAGAAAGATTCCAGGCTTCTCAAAGCCGACAGAAGTCTTATGCAAATGTTCCTAGAAAGGATCTTGAGTTCGAGATTTGTGACTATGTCTACCTCAAGATCTCTCCTATGAATGGAGTGAAGAGATTCAGAAAGAAGCGAAAACTCATTCCCTGATAAGTTGGTCCTTTCATGATTCTCAGAAATTTTGGCTACGTAGCTTATGAAATTGACTTGCCTTAAAATCTAGCCTTCGTTCATCCAGTCATTCATGTCTCTTTTCTCAAGAGGTACATAGGTGACCCATCATTAGTAGTCCCTATTCAGATCATCGATGTTCAAAATAGCCTCTCTTATAAAGGGATTCCAGTTGAAATCTTAGACTATTAGACTTGTAGATTGAGGAACAAGGAAGTCCATATAGTTAAAGTTCTTTGGAGAAATTAGTCCATCGAGGGAGATACTTGGGAAGTAGAAGTAGATATTCATACCAAGTACCCTTACCTTTTTCCCTCCAACTCAAATCAAGCTCAAGGTAATAGTTCTGCTTAAGCTTACTCAGTTTCATGATTAGTGTGCCTCACTAACTTAGTATTCAGTCTCATGATCATGTTCCCATGATAGGCTTGGTATCAAGTACCACCACATATTCATTCACGCATTCTTGTATCAGATTATTTATATATAGTTATGCATCATACATGCATTCTCATTGTGAGAAAACTTAGTTCTTCAGAACATCCAGTTATGCATTATGAATAGTTATGCAAGAATTAGATATGCGTGTTCGGTATGATATGTTCACCTTGTCAGACACGTCCATCATGAGATCATGTTCAGTTCATATTCAATTTATTATTTCCTCTCTCAGTCAGTTTCATTCGAGGATAAATGTTCTCAAAGGGGAGATATTGTAATACCCGTGCTTTTTATTAGCTTAAAAATCATCTCAAGGATGTTAGAACTTTCTTTGAAATAAAAATTGATTTTTATACACATGTTATTTCATTAATTTTTACATGGGAAATTTAATAAGATTTTGATCGATATATAATTCGCACAAAACCGACACTCGGGCTAAGAGTTAGAGCCTTTTTAGTGAGACAGTGTCTGACCTGAGCCTTCATCGCATCGCGGAGATAGCTCAAATGGCGATTGTCATATTCTAGTGTTTCTTTGATACTAGCGTATCACACTAAACTTCTAGGTCGTAGGCAAGGTGGCAATGTGATAACTCCGCATTGCACCACCGGGCAGTTTCATAATTGTCAATTTCTATTGACACGGCACGATAAAGCTGCATCGCGCCAAAGATCAAACTTGGGAAATTTTACTACCAATTTAATGACTTGTCTATGGTTAAAAGAACTTCCTACCCCTCTATAATCCCTTTAACGCATGATTCAATCATTTTTCACACAAAACATATTAGTTTCTCTCAAGTTTATCTCAAGAACAAGCTAGGGTTTCTATTGGGGATTCAAATTTAGGAAGGTTTCACCATCAATCTTCATGAAATCACTATCTAAGGTATGCATATTTTTCATACCTGGGCTTCTTTCGTCCATGAAGTACAAGAATCCTTTTTTAACTACAAGTTATGTATTTTGTGTATGTTTTCATTCTTTGTATGTTCTTTTTAATTTTGATAAATGAGGAATTTATCTCTATTCCATGATTTAATGATAAATTTCATGTGGATTGACTAGTATGGATAAATATTTATGAAATCTAATGACTAAAACCATGTATGATGAAATTGGAAGTGAACCATGATGTTTCATTGCAGTAACATGATGTTTACATGTACTATGCCTGCCATATGTTTGATAAAATGCCTAGATGGTGGAAATTTGACTAAATAGCATGATATCATAAAAATCACCATAAATGTACAAGCTTATGACTATCAGATGTTTGATAAAATGCTTTAATAAATATACTGTGGTGATTATCATGTATTTAATAATATCAAGTAATGTTAGTTTTCTTCTATCGTGTCCTGAGGTACATGTACCCGAAATATTAGTTGTGTGCCTAGATACTTGTCATGTTTTCATGATACTCTCAGTCAAGCTACGAACTCTTAGACTTCAGATAGTCTTATGACTTAGGAAAAATCTCCATAATCTCATGACACATTCAATTGTAAGATATCAGTAGTATTCCGTTAGCCACAGAAATTTAGTAACTCAGTCCATGCTCAGTTCAGTTTAGTAAATCATGTTCAGTGACTATTCAGATAGGAGTAGGAATTAGCACCGATTGAATTCAAAGATGGGGACTCACCTATTATATGTGGGTGTGATTCCTAGAAGCAATCCTTGAGTTCCAGAACTACGTCTCCAGCGTAGGTTGAGATATCGTAGCCTACTATATGAGGGTAGATGAGGTGGCTTAACCTGTTATTTGAGGGTTCCCATCATTGTTTCTAGAATTACCTATTATATAGGGTTACTAATATATTGTCCTTTTCAGTGGCACGGTATTGACACATTTCCAATCAGGGTATAGATTGGACCCCCGCTTAGCTACCATAGCACCTTTGGGTCATGTTGTTAGATACTACTTCCCACAGTTTCATGTTATAGAATTTGGACTATCAGGTAAAGTCAATTAGTCTCATTAATAGAACTCAGATAGTTCTTCAGATTTTAGGATTGTCAGATATAGTCAACTCAGATATAGTATAGAACTCAGATAGTACCATCATATTCAGGACTGTTAGGTACAGTCACCCACGTTAGCAGTTATACTCGGATACAGTCAATTATGTTATCAGTCATGTCATGTTATCAGTATTCAGATTCAGTAATCACGTTATCACTTTGTTGGTTACAGTTACGTATTTATTTATGCATACTCATGTTCATGTTAGATAGTTAGTTAGTATTAGATTACATGTAAACCCTTGTATTTAGCCTACCTTACATGTATACTTAGTACATATGTTTCAATGCATTCATGCTATGGTGCTTTATTTTTATGTTACACCATAGGCTCAGAGACACGAGTTCTAGATCAACCGTAGATCCCAGATGCAGCAGTCAGAGTAGAAGTTAATCCTCATCCTTTTAGGACATAATGATTTTCTAGTATTTCATTAATTAGATTATTAGTTGGAGTTAGTTGGGTACATATCCATCAACTCCTTATTCAGATTTATTAGACAGTAGAGGAATTTAGACTAGATGAAGACTAGATATAGACTATCATGCTTTAGATTTTATTTATTTTCTTGGTATTCTTTTACCCCACACAAATTACATTATTCAATATTGTTTATGATCGAACCTTATGGCCTTTCAGTGCATGTTTCTGCATTATTATGTTATCTTATGCAGTATACAGGGACAAATATAAGTCATGCGTTACCTTGTGGTCCTACAGGGTCATGACCACCGTTTAGCCTTTCGGTTCAAAAAATCGAATTATTATAAACTTGGTATCGAAGCATAAGATTCAATAAAGTTGTAGGAAGTCTGAAAGCCACATCTAGTAGAGTCTTGGTACTTCACCTGAATGAATCCTCCAACCTTTCTCAGGTCTAAGGTAGATGAAGACCCACAGGAATTCTTAGATCATGTTCTGAAAGGAACAGACGCCATGGGGTTGACTACAGTTGAGATTATTGTGCTAGCTGCATACCAGTTGCAGGATATGGCGCATGCTTGGTTCACATAGTGGAAGTACAAAAGATCAGATGATATAGGTCCTATAAAGTGGGAGGAGTTTGTCACTGCTTTGTTAAATAGATTCTTTCCTTAAGTGCTTAAAGAATCCAAGGTGCTAGATTTCATCAACCTCAGGCAGTGCAATATAACAGTGAAAGAGTGTTATTTTAAGTTTACTCAATTAGCCAGGTATGCCCCTCATGTGGTTGCAGACAGTAGATCTAATATGAGTAAATTTGCTTTAGGAGTAAATGACAACATTATTAGTGAGTGCAGATCCGCCATGCTGAATAGTGACATGACCTTAGCTAGACTTATAACCTATGCTCGGTAGATAAAGGAACAGAAGATTAAGTAGAGGCAGAAACATAATAAGAAAGCACAGATAGGTAGTTTCAACTTCACTTAGCCTAAATTAGCAAAAGAAAATCGTTCCTAGTTTCATCCTAAGTCGTTAGTTCCAGCTAACTCTACATCTAGTGTTCCAGTTCCCAAGTTCAGAGAGGGTAAAAAAGATAGAGAACCAGGCTCTAAGACCCAGGGTAGTGATAGCAGTACCCGCATGTATCCTCTTTGCTAGACTTATAGTAAGCACTATCAGGGTGTGTGTAGAGTAGGTAGTGGCATTTGTTTTAGGTGTGGAAAGCTAGACCATAGAGTTAGAGATTGTCAGTAGCTAGGTCCTTAGGTTCAATAGAATCGCTCTTCAGCATAGTCCGGTCTCCCAAATCAGTAGGGTACCACTTCCAGTGCTACTAGTAGGCAACACCCAAATCATCTCTATGCACTTCAGACTCGACAGGATCAAGAAAGTTCTCCTGATAGAGTTACAAATATATTACAGATCTTTCATGTGCATGTTTACGCTATGCTAGATCCAGAAGCTTCCTTACCTTTTGTTACTCCTTATATAGTAGTTAATTTTAGAATCATTCACAAAATTCTAGCAGAGCCCTTCTAAGTCTCTACCCTAGTGGGTAAAACCATCATAACTCGGTAGGTATATAAGAACTTCCCGATTATGATATTTCAAAAGTTACTTCAGCAGACTTAGTCAAATTAGAGATGACTAATTTTGATATTATTCTCGATATGGATTGGCTTTATTCCTGCTATGCCACAGTCGACTACAGAAATAGAATAGTTCAGTTTTAGTTCCCAAATGAACCCATATTAGAGTGGAAGGGTAGTGTATCAACTTTCAGAGGTCAACTTGTTTCCTACCTTCGAGCAAGGAAAATGATATCTAAGGGATGTGTTTATTATCTAGTTCCTGTTATAGATTATAGTTCTGAGGCTCCCAGTCTCTAATAAGTCCCAGTAATGAATAAATATTCAGATGTCTTTCCCAAAGATCTTCCAGGAATTACTTCAAAAAGGGATATACACTTTGGTATTAATCTTCTTTCAGACACTCAGCCTATCTCTATTCCCCTATACAGAATGGCACGAGTAGAACAAAAAGAACTGAAAGAACATTTGAAGAATCTCTTAGATAAGGGATACATCAAACCCAGCATTTCCCAATGGGGCACACAAGTCTTATTCGTTTGCAAGAAAGATGGTTTACTCAGAATATGTGTAGATTACTGTCAACTCAATAAAGTCATGGAAAAGAATAAGTATTCTCTTCCCAGAATCAATGAATTATTTGAACAACTTTAGGGTGCCAGTTTTTTCTCTAAGATAAACCTCAGATAGGACTATCATTGGCTCAGATTTGGAGAATGTGAGATCCTAAAGATAGTTTTCCATACGCGGTATGGTCCCTTTTAATTTCATGTCATGTCATTTGGTCTTACGCGGTATGGACATGATGAAAGTAGTACTTAGACATATTCATCATAGACTTCATAGATGATATTCTGGTCTATTTCTGCACTAAGAGTGATCATGCAGACCATCTCAAAACAGTACTTCAGACTCTTAGAAATCATCAGTTATTCGCCAAATTGAGTAAGTGCAAATTTTGGCTTAGATCAGTAGAATTCCTTGGCCATATTGTTTCTGCTGATGGAATTAGAGTAGATCCTCAAGAGACCAAAGTGGTAAGAAACTTTCCTTGCCCTGTTTCTCCATCAGATATCAGGAGTTTCTTGGGTTTGGCTGGCTATTATAAATGGTTTATTGAGGGATTTTCTTCTATTGCATCTCCTATATCAAGATTGACTCAGAAGAAAGTGAAGTTTCAATGGTCAGATTAATGCGAGAATAGTTTTCAAGAATTAAAGACTCGACTCACCTCAACTCCAGTTCTAGCATTACCCGATGGTTCAGACGGTTTCATATTATATTGTGATGTATCTAGAGTGGGTTTAGGTTGTGTCCTCATGCAGCATAGTAAGGTCATAGCCTACACTTCAAGACAGCTTAAACCCTATGAGAGGAATTATCCTACTCATGATCTTGAATTAGCAGCCATAGTATTTGCCTAAAAGATTTGGAGGTATTATTTCTATGGAGTTTATGTAGATGTCTTCACAAATCATAAGAGCCTTCAGTATGTATTTTCTCTAAAAGATCTCAGTATTCATCAGAGAAGGTGGTTAGAGCTCTTGAAAGATTATGACATAAATGTCCTCTATCATCTGGGCTAGAACATTGTAGTGGCTAACACTCTCAGTAGACTCTCCATAGGTATTTTCTCATGTTGATGATAGTAAGAAGAAGTTTCACTAGGAAGTCCACCAGCTTTCAAGACTAGGCATTTGCTTTGTCGACTCTTTATAGGGTGGTGTATATGTTCAGAGAAGTTCAAAATCATATCTAGTTTTTGAGGTGAATGAAAAGCAAGGTAAGGATCCTATCCTTGTCAAGCTAAAAGAGTCAGTTCAGAATAAGAAAATAGAGGTTTTCTCACAAGGGGGAGATAGTGTTCTTTGTTTTCAGGGTCATCTTTGTGCTCCAGACATAGATGACTTTAAGCAGCAAATTCTTGTAGAAGTGCATGGTGCGTGTTACTCTATTCATCCAAGGGCCACTAAGATGTACTGTAATTTGCAGGAAATGTATGGGTGGAGTGGGTAGAAAAGAGATGTTGCAGAGTTTGTGGCTAAGTTCTCTACATGTCAGCAAGTTAAGAAGGAGCATCAGAAGCCTAGTGGTCCTATGTAGGAGTTCAGTATTCTTTCTTGGAAGTGAGAAGTTGTGAACATGGACTTCGTGATGGGTTTGCCTCGAACTAGTCATCAACATGATTGATTATGGGTCATTGTAGACAGGATGACCAAATCATCTTTTTTTCTTCTAGTTTATACCTCTTATTCAGTGGAGGATTACGCCAAGATCTATATCAAGGAGCTGGTCAGATTGCATCGTGCTACATTGTCCATTATCTCAGACATTAGTACCCAGTTCACCTCTTCTTTTTGGAAAGCATTCCAAAAAGGTCTTGGTACCCAAATTCATCTTAGTACAAACTTTCATCCTCAGATAGATGGTCAAGTAGAAAAGACTATTCAAACGTTAGAAAATATGTTAAGGGCATGTGCAATTGATTTTAAGGGAATTTGGGATGATAATTTGCCTTTGATTGAGTTTGCATACAACAAAAACTATCATCCCAGTATTCAGATAGCTGCATTTGAATCTCTATATGGTATTAGATATAGATCTCCGATTGGTTGGTTCGAAGTTAATGAGGCATCAGTCGTAGGTCCCGACTTTGTATTCGATGTCTTAGAGAAAGTTTAGTTAATTAGAGAAAGATTCCAAGCTGCTCAGAGCCGACAGAAGTCTTATGCAGATGTTAGTAGAAAGGATCTCGACTTTGACATTGGTGACTATGTCTACCTCCAGATCTCTTTTATGAATGGAGTGAAGAGATTCGGAAAGAAGGCAAAGCTCAGTCTTCGATATGTCGGTACCTTCAAGACTCTAAGTCATTTTGGCAACATAGCTTATGAGATCGACTTGCCTTCAAATCTAGCCTTAGTTCATCCATTTATTCATGTCTCTTTGCTCAATAGGCTCATAGGTGACCCATTAGTTGTAGTCCCTATTCAGAGAATCGATGTTCAAAATAGCCTCTCTAATGAAGGGATTCCAGTTGAAATATTAGACTATCAGAATCGTAGATTGAGGAACAATGAAGTCCATCTAGTTAAAGTTCTTTGGAGAAATCAGTCCATCAAGGGAGATACTTGGGAAGCAGAATCAGATAATTATACCAAGTACCCTTACCTTTTTCCCGCCGACTCAAATCAAGCTCAAGGTTATAGTTCTCCTTAACCTTACTCAGTTTCATGATTAGTATGCATTACTAAATTAGTATTTAGTCTCATGATCATGTTCCTATGATAGGCTTTGTATCAAGTACCACCACATATTCATTCACGCATTCATGTATCAGATCAGTTATATGTAGTTATGCATCATACATGCATTCTCATTATGAGAAAACTTAGTTCTTCAGAACTTCCAGTTATGCATTTATGAATAGTTACCCTTGCATCAGATATGCATATTTAGTATGATATGTTCAGCTTGTCAGACACGTCCATCATGAGATCATGTTCAGTTCGTGTTCAGTTTATTATTTCCTCTCTCAGTCAGTCTCATTCGAGGATAAATGTTGTCAAAGGGGAGATATTGTAATACCCGTGCTTTTTCTTAGCTTGAAAATCATCTCAAGGATGTTATAACTTACTCTGAAATAAGAATTAATTTTTATACACGTGTTATTTCCATAATTTACCCGTGGGAAATTGAATAATCTTTTGATCGATAAATAATTCTCCCAAAATCGACACCGAGTGTAGAGTTAGAGCATTTTTAGTGAGACAGTGTCTGACCTGAGCCTTCAGCGCATCGCAGGGATAGCTCAAACGAAAATTGTCAAATTTTAGTGTTTCTCTGCGATACTGGTGCATCGCACCAAACTTCCAAGTCATACACAAGGTGGCAAGATGATAAATCTACATCGCGCCACCGTGCAGTTTCATAATTATCAATTTTCCAGTGACATGCGGCGATAATGCCGCGTCGCGTCAAGGGTCGAACTTGGGAAATTTTACTACAAATTTAAGGATGTGTCTAGGGTTAAAAGGGTCAACTTCCTACCCCTATATAATCCTTTTAACACGTGATTCAACCACTTTTCACACAAAACATATTAGTTTCTCTCAAGTTTATCTCAAGAACAAGCTAGGGTTTCTATTGGGGATTCAAATTCAGGAAGGTTCCACCATCAATCTTCACGAAATCATGATCTAAGGTATGCATATTGTTCATTCATGGGCTTCATTCGTCCTTGAAGTCCAAGAATCCTTTTTTAACTACAAGTTATGGATTTTATTTATGTTTTCATGCTTTGTATGTTCTTTTTAAATTTGATAAATGAGGAATTGATTTCTATTCAATGATTTGATGATAAATTCCATGAGGGTTGATTAGTATAGATAACGATTTATGAAATCTTATGACTAAAACCCTGTATTATGAAATTGGAAGTGAACCATGATATTTAATTACTATACCATGATGTTTACATGTACTATGCCTGCCATATGTTTGATAAAATGCCTAGGTGAAGGAAATTTTCCTAACTAGCATGATATCATGAAATATCCCATAAATGTACAAGCTTATTCCTATTAGGCGTTTCATGAAATGATTAAATTAATGTATTGTGGTGATTATCATGTATTCAAGAATATCAAGTCATGTCAGTTTCCTTCCATCGAGTCCTGGGGGTACTTGTACCCAAAATATTAGTTGTGTGCCTAGATCCATGTCATGTTTTCACGATACTCTCTGTCAAGATATGACATCTTAGACTTCAGATAGTCTTATGGCTTACAAAAAATCTCCATGATCTTATGACTCAAGTCATTTGTCAGAGATCAGTAGTATTCCATCAGCCATAGAAATTCAGTAACTCAGTCCATGCTTAGTGAAGTTTAGTAAATCATGTTCAGTGTCCATTAAGATAGGAGTAGGAATTAGCACCGAGTGAACCCAATAATGGGGAATCACCTATTATATGAGGGTGTGATTCCTAGAAGTAATCCTTGCATTCCAGAACTATGTAGCCTGAATCAGTTGAGACATTGTAGCCTGCTATATGAGGGTAGATGAGGTGGCTTAACCTGTTATGTAAGGGTTCCCACCATTCTCACTACAGTTACCTATTATATGAGGGTTACTCACATGTTGTCCTTACTAGTGGCATGGTATTGACACTCTTCTAATAAGGGCATAGATTAGACCCCAGCTCAGCTATCATAGCACCTTTGGGGTATGTCGGTTAGATACTGCTTCCTATAGTTTCATGTTATATAATTAGGACTGTCAGATACAGTCAATCAGTCTCAGTAATAGAACTTAGAATGTTCTTTAGATTTTAGAACTATCAGATACAGTTAACTAAGATACCGTACGGAACTTAGATAGTTTGATCAGATCTAGGATTGTCAGCTACAGTTACCCACATTATTAGTTATACTTAGATACAGTCATTCATGTTATCAGTCATGTCAGGTTATCAGTATTCAGATTTAGTAATCACGATATCACTTTATTAGTTATACTTATGTAATTATGTATGCATTCTCACGTTCATGTTAGACAGTCAATTAGCATTAGAATACATGTAAACCCTTGCATTTAGCCTACCTTACATGTATACTTAGCACATATGTACGGACACATTCACGCTATGGTGCTTTCTTTTTATGTTGTACCATAGGTTCAAAGACACGAGTTCTAGATCAGCAGTATATCCTATATTCAACAGTCAGAGTAGAAGTGAGTCCCCATCCTTCGAGGACATAATAATTTTCTAGTATCTCATTGATTAGCTTATTAGTTGGAGTTAGTTGGGGACATGTCCCATCAACACCTCTTTTGGATTCTTCAAACAGTAGAGGGTTTCAGACTAGATGCAGACCAGATACAGATTATTATGTTTTAGACTTCAGTTTTGTTTTGGGTATTCTATTACCCCACATAGGTGCTACATTATTCAGTTATGTTCATGATAAACCTTATGGCCTTTCAGTGCATGTTCCCGCATTATTATGTTATCTTATGCAGTATACAAGTACAAACATCAGTCATGGGTTAGCTTGTGGTCCTTTGGGGTCATGAGCATCGTGTAGCTTTCCAGTTCTGTAAATAAGGTCGTTAAATCAATAAACCTAATTTCATACTTAGAAATTGATAAAGAGCCCTGATAAACATAAATAGACGCAACACCGAACCATGTGTGCTCTGCACAAAGCATATATCTATGTTGATAACCCATAATATAATTTTGAGGATGTAAATGTATGAGTATCAAACACGTGGTACTTAGTAGGCAACTTCTAACTAAGTATCAAAGAAAATGCAGACATATATAATATGTAAACAGAATAGAAACAACACCCAATAGTCCAACAATCATATAGTAAAGGTACTGAGATAGTCAGGAAAACCACTAAACACATAACCACTAAACTAGAATGATAAGACTAAAGAGATATCAAGGATAAACTATCCTATACATGTCATACTCAGGAATCTCAATTCTGTACCATATATCCCTAGCCAATATATGAATAAAGGGCAAAAGAAGGATATATATATATAATAGTATACAAAGCTAAGGAATGATTATATAATCTGAATAAATGAAGGAAGGAAGTGATATATAATAATACCATAACTACATATAGCTAGATATACATATATACATATAAACAAGGTTAATTCAAAGGACAACCCGAATCATTATATCTTTATTTTAAGATCTCATAATCCTAGTAGGATTTAGTACAACATAATTAGGGTTTATAATCCATTAATCTTCTCATGAGTCAATCATGCATAATAATGAAATCATAAGATAGTACAAACTAGAATCATGCCTAAAATCTTGATATCGAGTTAGTAACAAATCTGTCACAAACAAGCAATAAGAATGATCATAACAATGATACTATCAATAACAATGATAATACGTGTAACAGCCTAGCCATGACAACTAATACCTAGCTTAGCTAATCAGTTCCCACCTACTCAAGGATCATAAGGTTCAATAAACATACAATATACCACAAGGCGTAGTCACCACCCATACCTGTGCAACCCCTCTTATAGGCTGATAGATATAGGTATATACGGGTGATAGGATATACATATTGAAAGATGAATACAATAGAATCCATAATACCATAATTGATCCAAGTATCATAATATATCAAGACTCAAACTAGAGAGTATAGTCAATATCATAATATCATAACCATAACCATTAGTATCAAAACCATCATCATTATAATCATCCCCTAGCCTTATCGGGTATATATATATGTAAATGTCACACATAGGATTAGCCGAAATCAAACCAGTATATGTACACAAAGGCACATCAATATAATCAAACTCCATCTTTGCTGGGTATTTCAACATAATAATCCTCCAGAATTGTCATTATCAATATCATAACCACAATATCCTCTAGCTTGGTCGGGTATTAATATATAATAACAATATCCTTCGACCTTGCTGGGTATATAATCAGTATTACCAGAATCATGAGCACCTATATATAACATTAATATTAAAATTTGTCATTGGGTTTTACTAGGAAGTTTTATTATCAATACAATCTCTTCCTCCATCCAATACTAGAGAGATGTGTATATAGATATATAATAGGTGCAAAGACTTAAGACGTGGCTAAAAATAGTGTGAATCCATTTCCTAAAGTGAACTTTGAGACTAAATAATTATAAAAGTGTAAAAAGTTTCAGAATCACCCACGATTGGAGTAACTAGTAATATCAAGTTATAAATCAAAATCTATCTCTATCAAATTAGTAAAACATTATTATTAATCTCTTTTACATATAAGTTATCAGTTAAGAAAATTAGTTATTATTATGAAGAAATCAATCTTTAAGGTGAAAAAAGGCCTTTGACCCTTATTTAGAAAAGATAGTAAAAAGATGAAATTTTAGCTAAAATCATATTATTTACAATTTTAATGATCATGAATCTACTAAATTTATGCATGAAATCACCACTATTCAAGCAATAGGACCATAAGCATCAATATACAGATAAACATCAACCACATCCGTTGCAATGATAAATATTTACCGAATGTTCAACCGATATCACAATACAACCTTTGGCCCAATAATTAGTTTGAAATAATTACAATATCATAATCACTCACTTAGGCCCACATACTTATCTAGAACACATATCAATAATAATATTTATAACCAATCTCTTATCTCTAAGTCATAACATAACTAGGAGGTATAACATATATATAAGCCATAAAGTATTTTTTTAATCAGTTAATATCTAGGAGGAATAATCTCTATAGACATCTCACATCTAGGAGGCATACTATCAATAAGAATCTTACTTCTAGAAGGCTTAATATTAATAAGCATCTCACTTCTAGGAGGCATAATATCCATAAGCATATCACATATATGAGGCATAATGTCAATAACTATCTCACATCTAGGAGGCATACTATTAATAGGCATCTCACATCTAGGAGGAACAAAATCAATAAATATATATAACGTCTAGAAGGCATATTATCCATAAACACATCACATCTAGGAGGAATAATTGAAATAAGCATCTATCATCTAGGCGGCATAATTTCATAAGCATCTCACATATAAAAGCCATAATATCAATAAGCATCTCACATCCAGGAGGCATAATGTAATACCCCAAACTTTTTCTAGCTTAAATTCATTCCTAGAATGTTGAAGAATGTTTTCCAAAATGAATAATATTTGTTTCATATACAATTCTCTAGATTTCATCTTTTCATTGCGTGGGAAACTGAATAAGCCCTCTATAGATACCAAATTAGCTCAAATCCAACACTTGTTGAAGAAGTTTAAGCATTTTTAAGTTGACTGTCACCGCATCTTGGTGAAGGACAATTTCATAATTGTCACTTTCCAGTGGACCACCGCAATGTAGACGCTTCACGGCAAGGTCCAAATTCCTATTTGTCAATTTCCATCGGACCTCCGCGATATTGGTGCATCGTGGAGAGGTCCATTTTCCTAATTATCGAATTCCAGTAATCCAATGCAATAGTAGCGCATGCGCCAAAGGGAAAAATGGAATTTCTATAAGGTACAACGATGGTGGTACGTCGCATTGAAATTCCAGTTCCTAATTGTAAAAATCTAGTGGGACAACCCGATATACCCGCATTGCAGAGACCCCTAATTTCCTAGGCGTCAAATTCCAAGGCGCCATCGCGATAGTGGCACGTTGCGGTGGCCCATTAAATCGGGACCCTAGTTCATTTTTCCAATTGTTGTTTAGAAGTTTAAAAGGGTATTTTGGACTTTTTCCCAATCTCCAAAATGTCCAAACACAAGATTTAAATCTGTTACAAGCTTCTCATATATATATTTCTTTAAATTTCTCTCAACCAAAACCTTAAACTTCAATAAACCTTAAGATACCCCAAGATTCATCATACTTTTTCCAAATTAGCCCTATATTCAAAGTTCCCAATTCATGATTTCCAAGAATCATCATTCAAGAGCACGGATAGAATCTCAAAAGCAAGCTTGTTCATCTAGTTCAACATCCAAGGTATGTGGGATTTGAAACAAGGATAAATCTTTTACCTTGTTCTCAAAAACTTACTTTAAATTACAAATTTCAGAATTTTATATGATTTCCCATGATATTTAAGTTAGAGTTTATACCCAATGTTGCTAATTGTGTGATTTTGAGATTTTAACTCATTTGGAAATTGAAGTACATGTCTACTTTCAAAAAATTAAAATGTATGATCATATTTTCCAGATTTTAAGTTGAATTATGAATAGTTGTATTATCAAGCATGAACCTTATGGTGTTTGACATAAAATTGAAGCATGGGTCCTTAAGCCCTTGTTGGTATGTTGATATTTCAAGAATCGATATGCTTTAAGCATCCCAAGATTAGCTATTTTTGGATTTTGAAAAAAAAAGTTGATATTTTGGTCCAAGCTAAGATAGGAATCCACATTACTCATAGAGTTTATAATTTAAAGCAAAGAGAAGTATAATTGGTTTTCATTATAAACCCTTGTGCTATTTTAAGGTGGATTTCTGAAAAGTTCTGAGCAATAGGTATGGGAGTAGTATTTAGCACCGCGTTGGGTATGATTCTAATATCTTATGGCCCAGAACTATGTGCCATTTTAGTTTTATGATTTTCCCGTAGTGGGGTAAGATAGTGATCACTTAAGTTAAGGTTATATTCTGATGGCAAGGGTAGAACAACTCTTGCCAATGTGGGAAAGATGTTGGACTCTGTGTCAGCTCACATGGTTTATGTCAGTTAGAAGAAATTCCCAAACTTCCAAAATTTCAAGATTCCAAATCTCCCAAAGCTTCTAAGTTTCAAAAGAAAAGAATGATAGAAAAGCTTTTACAAGACTAAGTGCTATGACTATAATTTATTATACATGATTTTTATATTTAAATATTTTAGATAATCAAGCTTATGTTAGTCATATAAATCCAACATTCATTTAATTTCTAATTATGATGATGTCTTACTTATGCATTACCACCCCATATACTCAGTACATCCTCAAAGTAATGATCCATATATATATCTATGTGCCGCATTATCTTATAATATTGGTTCAGGTGCTCAGTATCAGTGGTGAGTCTTCATTATTCAAGGTCCTACTTCTTGAAATTTCCAGATTTCTTAGTATTAGAGTGATCATTTTTAGTTTAGTCCAAGTTAGTTAGGGGTCTGTCCTAATAGCTCTCTATTTATTTAGTAGTAGAGGCTTGTCAGACTACTAGTTGATTTATAGAATTTTAGTATATGTTATTCAGATAGTATCTATAGTATTTTCAATTAAATTTTGGTATAATACAACATTATTTCTTGACTAGATTATCTTAAAGTAAGGCTCAAACCTAGTAGCAGGCTCAAAGGGTTAGCTTGGGGCTACTCGTAGCCTTGAGCACCATGTGGCATCTTGGGATGAGATTTTGGGGAGTTACACATAATATCACTAGGCCATAAATCATAACTGTATCTCATCTATAAGGCATCCTATTTCCATAGGTCATATATCATAAATATTTGGAATATCATCTCTATACAAATATCACTTCTATGACTATATCAGGGACATAATCCATTAATCACTATCTAGGGATATGTCATTATCATTCATCAGGTCATGAAGTAATCATATAGTAAGGGATTAAAAGTATCAACTATGTCCAACATGCTACATAAGTCCACAAGGGCTAACACAGGTCTTGGACTAAGATAGGTCAAAAAAACATACTCTAATCCTTGAATTCCATGTTAAGGCAATATATACATAGACTATGTTGTGGTGATTAAATTAACTTCTTGATGATACATATGTCGTAATCAATCCTATGATAGGAATTCCACCTTGAAACATGAACAATTATATCAACACTAATTAAATTACAATTTTAAGATCACTAGAATTGTCCAAATAAGGTTAGTCATACTAACCATACTGGCAATGCTTAAACCACCTCCCAAACCTAGAATCATGTCATATCCATTTTACAAATTAGTTCAATATAGGAAGAAGACAATATTATTCTAAAAGTGTAATTAACATTTCACCATACATGTCAATACCCTCATCTTATGCCCAAAATTCAATAGTCAAACCTAAGACAGTCTACCTATAGTAAATATTAACGTTCATATTCACATAAAATATATAAATGCATTATCTTATGTAGAAGAGTAGATGGAAGCCTACCTCCAAGACTAATCATGAATTCTTTAATCACCCATAAAATATTCATGGGTGATTACTCTGTGATCTTAAAGTGCCACTTTTCTAACAAAATCAGTTTCTAGTATTAGTAGTAGGAATACAAGACTTGTATTTCCACATAATAGGTTGGGTAAAATTTTGGGTCAAGAATTTACCTACGAGAGCCACAAATGGAATCCAAAAATTAAAATCATCATGACGTCCTAGAAGGGCAAGGAAATTTTGCTCAAAAGTTGTGCAAAAATTGAGTACAATTACGGTCTCAAATCAACTTTTAAAGTTTGGGAATTTAACGCCCTAATTTATAAGAATGTATCAAGTATTTGAAGGAAAAATATTATTAATTCAAATGGATATCATGGAATAATGCATAACCAAGCTCCCTCAAAGAATCTATAACCTTAATACAAAAATTTACCTCTTCGTTAGGGTTTTTAACACTCAATACATGAGTGGAAATGGGCAAATTTGCATACTATGGTTGTTTATACCCCTTTTAGGTACTCAAATATTGCAATCACACATCCAGGTATGCTATCGCATAACATGGCATCAAGAGCTAGTATTTCAATAACAACAAACTTCAGTGTGATTTCACTATCTCTTTTGCACACTAAGGTGTGATCTCTATTGAAGAGGTGAGATTGCAGAGTCACTATCTATCAGCTGAAATATATAAGTTTTCCAAGTTTCTGCAAAGGCCTCAGTATCCATTAAGAATTTGACACCGCAAATAAACTATGTAACTACACTAAATTCGGTACTTTGAACGTGATGGCAAAGTTGGATTTTCCATTTGAAGTTGTTTTGACCAAATGTCGATCACACACCAAAATTTCTAATTTTCAACTTTTCGACCACTAGGTTGAAATGAGCTTGGGTACCTTGAGACCCAAATAAAAGGTATACTTGCCATAAATCGATTTCCTGAGCTGCTGGTCCAGTTAGAATTGAGATCTTAGGCAATAAACTAGGATTTTTTGTCCGAGATAAAATCCTAACAAACGAAAGCTCAAAATTAGAAAAATATGCCTAAAATCTGAATGAACTATCTGATCGCCAAACGGATTGTTCCGATAAGTCCTAAATTACATATAACCATAGTGGGAAAGATAGAAATGATAGAAATGCATGCAAATAAAGGAAATGAAATAGAAGGATAATCAAGAAAATAAACTAGAAGGTCATCATAGTAAATAATATTACGCAGACAAATAAGCATCTAACAATGCAACCCATGTAACCTCACATTAATGAAGTCCAATAACCTCATAATATCATAATTAATAATAATGGAGGACATTATCTAATAACTCTCACTAACAAAGAAGTTCAAACAATGTGCATTAAACACCATAGGCTAGCTAATTTTTCTATCACATAGTTTTTTGGACAATTTGATTGGTATCACTGAAGAATCTTTACTGGATTGTAATATAGGTTTGGGGGGAAGTATGGTACATAGGGTTAGTTATGACTTCAAACTCATTGATACTACATTTATATTTTCAGCTCAACTATACTACCACGTTTCTCTTATTTTCTATTTTCTCTTTTATTTGTTTTCATATTGGGTGTATGATCTGAGGTTAATTTTTGTACCCCAGTGTTATTATCCGGGTTTAATTAGTCTTGCTTTGATGAATATTTGTGTGCTTAATGTGTTAATGATGATATAATTGAGCATCTAAGTGTTTAATTACTATATTACAATATTATTGGTGTGTTTCAAACAAGTTGGTACTTAATGTGGAAACTTAAACTTCAAACAAGAAAACTAGTGTTACTAGCATGAGCTAGGTGTTATTTTAGTTGATCTTAGAGGATTCTAGTGAGTGTAATGAGTTCCTAATGGTTTAATTGTGTAATTATGTGTAGAAAATATTTTTTATAATGTTTAAAGTGCAATTGAATCAAGAAAAGAGTCGAACAGGAAGTTAAAGATTAAAAAGGGCAAAACCAATTCTTAAGTTTCTATTTCATTGTCTCTAATATTGTGTTGTTTTGACCACTAATCCATGGTGTTTGATGCTATAGGATGCTTGGTGAGTTTATTCTGATTATACATGGATGATAAAAAAGCTGCAAATCATGGGTAAATAACACCACAAGTCTTAGGATAGAAGGACAAGTGCACACTCCCTATTGCCATGGATTATAAGCTCACAACACATACCCTAGTCCCAGGGAATAAGCCTTGCAGTTCCCACCCTATTACAACTATGGACAAATTTTTCAACTATAAATAAGATAGTTGAACTTAATGTTAAACACCTTGGATGACTTTGAAACTTTGAGAAGTGATGGAAAACACTAAAAATTAGGGTTTCTTTCTCTTATATTAGTTTATTTATGGACTACATATTGTACTCATCTATGGAGATTATGACTATGTCAATAAATGGGTAAAAGACCTTTTCTAGGGTTAAGTCCAAGAACATGAATACTATTTCTTTGAATTTATTAGGTATTGATTTCTTAAAATATTTGATTATTTATTTATCCTTATTATAACTATTTAAATAAGTAGCTAACTTTATAATATATCTATTGTCGTCTTGTGAACTTGAGTAGAGGAAAAAGAGGATAGAATGTGGGAGTAAATATAGTAAGGTTCTTATTCTTTTAAAAAATAAGGAATTTGAATTAGCGTCTATATAAAGATATACCTAGAAGCCTTTTGTAATTCACTACGGAATTAAATATAAATATGTTTAGATTAGTTCTCACATCCCCGCTCAATGATGTACTTGTGGGGCTAAGTTAGATAGGTGATTAGAGGCTCGAGAGACCATGATCATAAAATCAATCTCGTGAATAAACAACAAAGATAAGTAACTTAACCAATGAAGTTAAATAGCATAGTATGATTGTTCATAATTCTTTAACCCTATATTTCATTCTCATTGATTGTCAAGCCATATATTTTTCGGTATTGTTTACTTTACTTTACTTTGAAAATTCCCAACTTATTTAGTTTTCTTCACACCGCTCTAATCTCAATAATGAACTAGAATTGGATAGTTGATTAACACTAGTCCCTGTGGGATCTATACTTTGCTTCTACAGGGCCACAATACTGCTTGGGGAGACTACGTACACTTGTGTGTGCACTTGGGTATAGTAAATTTTAGGAGGTATTTCTGGGGACTTGTAAATTGGCAACTATTTTAATTTTAGTTTTAATTTTTAGATTACATTGGTTCTTTATGTTTGGTCTTTGTATTGAATTTATAGGAAACTGGTTTACAAACAAATAAGATGGAAAGGGATAGGGAATTATTAAACCAAGCCTTGAACCCGAGAAATACTTTTATTATTTTAGGAAAGAAACAGTCCTTCTTCATCGTATCTTCTAAATTGAAGAGGATCAAGAAAATCCTACTCTTATGACTTAAGATTTACTAGCCCGCAGGATAGTTTGTAAAGTGGCAATCCTAATTCCTTTGAATTTGATCTCCCCTTTTAAAAAATCAGCTATTGTAGGTAACTTTAAGTTGAAACAAAGCATGGTGCAGCTTTTAATAAATAGTGGATATTTTATCGGGATTTCACATGAAGATCCATAAATCCACCTGAAAAACTTCCTTAAGATCAATGACACATTTATCCCTATGGGTGTGTCAACTGACAATGTTAGGCTGACACTTTTCCCATTTTGACTATTGGAAAAATAAAAAGTAGTTGAATGCTGAGCCGGTAAGTTCAATCACAACTTGGGATTACTTAGCCTAGAAAATCCTCATTTGATTATTTCCATGGAATGTAGTTCTATGGTGATGCAGAAGATGCCCAAAAAGCTGGAAGATCCTAGGAGTTACACGCTCTCTATGAAAATTAGCAACAGTGAAGTGGTCTACACACTTAGTGATTTGTGGGAAAGCAAAAATTTGATGCCTCTTTTCTTGCTCAACATTTTGGGATTATGGAAGCTGAGATCGAGCTCTGTGATACTCTAATTGGCGTAACAGACCCTAGACCTTCCTGAAGGAATCTTAGAGGATGTTCTCATAATGGTTGGTTAGTTTATTATTCATGCTAATTTTTTTATTTTATATTTTTAGGTAGATAAAATTATGCTAGTTATATTGGGATATCCATCCTTATGATTGGGATGTATTGAAAGATATGAGAGAGGGCACGTTCACAATGAGGTTGGATGATGAAGATGTAGTTTTAAAAGTTTACAAATCACTCTACATAATATCCCAGTAAAAAGATTTATCCATTATTATTGTGATTAAAGGGGATAAGTGTTGGGTGGTGAAGTTTAGTCCACTAAAGACTTCTTCAGACTTCCTCATTGAGCTGCCGAAGCCATAGATACCCTAGCTCAAATTGATGCAGATTGATGATTCTAAAAGGATATTTATGAGAGAGTTCTTAACCTTGATAATTCACACTTAAGCAATCGAAAATGAATAAGAAGATGGCCATCAAGTAGAAGAAAGAGGATGAACAAAAATTGATGAGTCAAAGATTAGGTCATTTTGTGACATAAAATTAGGCATTTCATTGGAGGAAACCCTAGTTAAGATAGGTTTTGTTTTTAATATTTTTAGTTTTTACTTTACTAGTTTTTGTTTTTTTGAGTCACATGTTAATAGGATGTCTGAGTACTGAAAAACCATTAACAGGCATGGGAAAGACTAAGTATGGGGTCCTTGGACCCTCTTGATGTATAAAGATTCCACTAGCTAGGCCTAGAGGTCTCAAGAAGTATTTTTATCTCTACTTTGGGGACAAAGTATATTTTTAAGTGTGGGGTGGGGAAATTTCCATTTTTTAGGAGTTAAAATTTTTTTTTAAGGAGTTGTGGGATGCTTTTGTTGGCACTATATTGGACTGCCTGATGCAAGTGTTGTGGTTGTAAAAGCATGGATTGAGTGATCTATTTCTTTTTAGACTCCTAGACTCATGATTATGACTCTTGAACTTGTTATCTTATTATTGAATTTATGTGATTGTATGGTTTAGAGTCTATGATGATCCTACTTGAGTTGAGTATGTGCCATGTGTGTGTTAGGTTCTTGTGTATTCTTTGGTGCATGTGATGTATAGAACATGCTTGTTGTGTGTGCAAAAGCAATATAAAGAGTGTGGGTTCGGTGATGATATAGGCATTTCTTTGATAGCCATATTCATACCCTTTTTCTAACACACCATTGTGCATAATCATAGTTAAACCCATTGAGCCTTTAGCTTATTTTCTTTTGAAGCATCATATGCAGCTTATATCCCTTTTTGTGATTAAACTTATTTTTATTCAAAGATCCGAAGCATTTTAATGAAAAATTAATTGAGTTAAGGTGTGTGGAATAAAAGTAGGAGAAAGGTAAAAGTAAACCCAAAAGTAATAGTTATTGGTTGTTCAATTGATGTGTTTTGGTTTAAAGCTAGAGAAATTTATACTAAATAAATTACCATTTTTGCCTATTTATGTTACCATGAATTTATTTTGGCCCTAGACCTCCTTGACATTGTGCACCTCAACTTAGACAAATCGATTAAATTGAGAGTGGCTATCATAATGGTGCATAAAATAAAATAAGTATGAAGAAGGGTAAAATTAAATCATGAATGACTAGAAAATAATCCCACCATAGTATATGTGAATAAGCTTAATGCGATATGGAAAATAAAAGTTAGGGGTTGACAAAAGAGGTGTAAATGGGTTGTTATAAGTGAATTGAATGAAAAGAGTGATATATTAAAGCACTTAGGGAAGATAGTAACTACTTATGGCAAAAATTATTCCTACCCATCCCTTAGACTACATTACAGCCCTCAAAGACCTATTTAATTCTATGATTCACCATTCTGATATTAGTGTAGTACTACACTATGGGAAAGCATATGATTTATCTTAGGTACCGAGTGAATTTGTTGTCAGAGGGAGCGTAACTTTATTCTTATACCCATTATGTGATAAATGCCCTTTATGTGAGTGTTTATAGGTAACTTTATTAATTGCTAGGGCATAAATTTTATGATAGTTGGGTGAGATATTTGATTTCTTTGATTGAGCAATATGTATGAGTTTCCCTATGTGGTTAGTGAATTCTTGAGGCTAGGATGTTTTGAAGTAGTATTCTTGAACTTTCAATTGTTTATGTCACATGTTTATTATTGAAAGTTGCATTCTTTGTTCTCATTGTAGTACTAACTTGAATGTCTTTCTTTTAGTAGAAGCTTAGAGTTTCCGAAGCTTATGATTCTTAGAGTAAAAATTTGTTCGAGGATAAATAAGGCTTTACGTGTGGGCTGGTGATGTGAGGTGGATTTATGTACCTTAGTGTTATTATCCATGCTTATATAGGTTTGTTTTAAGTAATACTTGTGTGCTTAATGTGTTAATGATGATATTATTGATCATATATGTGTTTAAGTAGTTGATGACAATGTTTATGGTGTCTTTCAAACAAGTTGGTACTTAATGTGGTCACTTAGAGTTCAAACGAGAAAACTAGTTTTACTAGATTGAGCTAGGTGTTTTTCTAGTTGATCTCGATGTATTCTAGTATATATATTGAGTTCCTAATTGTTTGATTGCGTAATTTTGTGTGACTAAAGCCTAGAGTCAAACAAGAAGTTAAAGATCTAAAAGGGCAAAACTTGTTCTTGGCTTAAGTTTCTAGTTCATTATCTTTGATATTATGTTGTTTTAATCTCTAATACGTAGTGTTTGATGCTATAGAATATTTGGTTTGTTGATTGTTATTGTATATTGATGATACACAAGCTGGAAATTAATTTTAAATAACACCACAAAGCCTAGGATTGAAGGACAATTGCACAAGACATGGATATGGATTAGAAGGTAAATTCTAGTGAGCTTCTGTGATAGGCTCACGGCGCACATCGTATTCCCATGGAATGAGAGGGATGGTAAACACCCTATTTCCATGTAGTAGAAGCTTTCAGTGCATACCCTATTCTTTGAGAATAAGCCTTGCAGCACACACCTTATTCCCACCATGGACCAATTATCCTCTTATAAATAGGACACGTGAACTTGATGTAAAGACCTTGGATGACTTTGAAACTTTGGGAGGTACTGGAAAACACATCGAATAGGTTTTTTGTTTATTTAATTTATTTTATTTAAGTATTTTATCTTGTATTCATCTATGGTTATTATTACTATGCCTATGAGTGGCTAAAAGCGCTTTACTGGGGTTAAGTCCAAGAACGTGATCACCATTACTTTGAATCTATTTGGTATTGATTGCTTATCTTATCTGGTTGCTTATTTATTCGTTGTTATAACTATTTTAACGTGTAGCTAACCTTAAAATACATCTATTATCGTCTTGTGAGCCCGAAAGGAGGAATATGAAGATAGAACATGGAGGTAAATAGAGTAAGGTTTTTATTCTTTATAAAATAAAGGATTTCAATTAATTTCTAGGATAGAGATATACCTAGAAAACTTATTTGGTTCGCTACGGGATGAAATATAATTACATTTAGCTTAGTTCTCACATCACTACTCAATAATGTAATTTGGGGCTAAGTTAGACAGGTGATTAGAGGCTCGAGAGACCATGATAACAAATCAACGCCGTGAATCAACAACCAATTTATGTAACTTAACTAATGAATTTCAGTAGCATAGTATGATTGTTCATAGGTCTTTAACCTCAACTTTCATTCTCATTGATTGTCTAATCCATTTATTTTTCTTGAATTATTTACTTTACTTTAGTTTTCAAGTCAGTTGGGGCATATATCAATGGCTCGCTGGTTTTATTGATTTTCCTAGAGGCTTGTCAGACTAGTATAGATGTTGGGAGTTGATTAATAAGTCATATTTTTTATCTTTCTGAAATTCTTGTATTCTTGGTTGATGATTACTTTGTTGATATTTGAGGATAATTTATGGAAACCTCATTGATTTGTGTTGAACTGAATAAAAATGGCTCAAAGGGTTAGCTTGGGGCTACTCGTAGCCTCAAGCACTGTGTGATGTTTCGGGACCCATTTTTTTGGGCGTTACAAACTTGGTATTAGAGCCTAAGTTTTTAAGGTCTCCTAGGGAGTCTTCCAAGCTGCGTTAAGTAGAGTCTTGATCATCGGTGTGTAGTGCACCAAATCTATGAGCAAGAGGCTATAAGACATTTTAGGAAAAAGTGTGATTCTTTCTTTCAAAAGTCTATCATACTTAAAGTGTCTCTCTCTGCTATTGATTCGTGCTCTACTCTTTTAGAAATATGCCTCCACGTCCAGCGGGAAGAATTAATGATGGTCAGCAACCTCAACCCACTGACCCATTGAATGAAAATGTATCTCATGCTGAATGTCGAGCAGTATTTCAGGCGTTGGTCCAAGATGTTACTACAAATATTCAGGCCAACCTAGCCCCAGCTCCATAGCAATAGGGAGATGATTCAGCTGCTGCCAAGATCCAAGACTTCATACGAATGAATCCGCTGGAATTCTATTGGTACAAGTCTGATAAGGATCCACGATTATTTTTAGAGGAGGTGCGGAAGATTACTCAGGTGATGCATGTATCTAAGGAACATTGTCTGGAGTTTGTTGCGTATAGGTTGAAAGACCTTGCTTATGACTAGGCTATTTCTTGGAGGAAAGGTAGAGGTGAGAGAGCTATCTCTACAACTTGGCAAGCATTCCAAGATACATTCCTAGATAATTTTTTCCCTTTGGAGATGATGGAGGAAAAGGGGGAAGAGTTTGTGAACTTGCAACAGGGCTCTATGACTGTTAGGGAGTATTGTCTAAAGTTTAATCAGTTGGCCAAGTTTTACCCAGTGGGTGATTCGATTTCTGTGAATTTTGAAATGAGTCCTGAGATTATTCCTGATCTTATCCTAGTTTCTACCCAGTGGGTGATTTGATTGTTGCCCAAAAAGTGTATCAAAAGTGTCTTGTTACCGCTCTTCATAGAGTCTTGTTGGCTGATCTAATTGAGTTAGACATGGTAGATTTTGATGTGATTCTGGGTATGGACTGGCTGTATTCTTCTTATGCCTCTATTTATTGTCGGACCCAAGTGGTCATGTTTTAGTTTTTGGGGCATCTGTGTTTGAGTGGTCGAGGAATTTTATGTCACCAAAGAGTCATTTTATCTCTTACCTCAAAGCTAGAAAGCTTATTTCCAAGGGGTATATTTACCATTTGGTTAGAGTCAAAGACACTAACTATGAGACTCCAACTCTCCAGTCTGTTAAAGTCGTCAATGAGTTTTCTATTGTCTTTTCGAATGAACTTTCATGGATACCTTATGATATAGAGATAGAGTTTGGGATTGGTCTTCTTCCCGATACTCAGCCTATTTCTATTCGTCCTTACCGTATGTCCCCTGCAGAACTTAAGGAGTTGAAAGAGCAACTCAAAGATCTACTAGATAAGGGTTTCATAAGGCCTAGTGTTTCTCCTTGGGGTGCTCCTATGTTATTTGTGAGAAAGAAAGATGGATCTTTGCGTATGTGCATTGGTTACCGCCAACTGAATAAAGTCACCATAAAAAATAAGTACCCCTTTCGAGAATAGATGATTTGTTTGACCAATTGTAATGTGCAAGTTATTTCTCAAAGATAGACCTTCGTTCCGGCTATCAACTCAAAGTTAGGGAGTGTGACATCTCAAAAACCGTTTTTCGAACACGTTATGGCCATTTTGAGTTTCTTGTAATGTCTTTTGTGTTAACTAATGCCTCATGGACCTCATGAATCAAATGTTCAGACCATATCTGGATATGTTTGTCATAGTGCTCATCGATAATATACTGGTGTGCTCCCATAGTAAGGATGAACATTCTGATCATCTCCGAACTGTCTTGCAAACCCTTAGAGATCACAAGTTGTTTGCCATGTTCAGTAAGTGTGAGTTTTGGCTAAGGTCAGTTACTTTTTTGGGTCATATCATTTCTTTCGAGGGCATTAGAGGTGATCCCCAAAATACTGAAGCTGTTAGAAATGGGCCTAGACTTATTTCTCTGAATGATATCCAAAGTTTCTTGGGTTTAACTGGATATCACTGCCATTTTGTTGAGGGTTTCTGCTCTATAGCGTCTTCTATGACTTAGTTGACTGAAAAAAATATGAAGTTCTTATGGTCCAAATCTTGTGAGAAGAGTTTTCAGGAGTTGAAGACTCGACTCACTTCAGCCCTTGTTTTGACTTTGCCTGATGGTGTTGATGGTTTTGTGGTGTACTGTGATGCTTCAAAAGTTGGATTGGGTTGCATATTAATGCATAAGGGTAAGGTGATAGCTTATTCTTCTAGACAGTTGAAACCCCATGAGAAAAATTACCCCACCTATGACCTTGAGTTGACTGTTGTTATGTTTGCTTTGAAAATCTGGAGACACTATTTTTATGGTGTCCACGTTAATGTTTTCACTGATCATAGGAGTCTGCAACATGTGTTTACATAGAGAGAATTGAGTCTTAGGCAGAGACGGTGGTTAGAATTGTTAAAGGACTATGATATGAGTGTACTACAGCATCCGGGCAACGCCAATGTTATGGCGGATGCCCAAAGTAGAGTGTCCATGGGTAGTGTTTTGCATGTGGTAGAAGGTAAGAAAGAGTTGGCTCGTGATGTATATCGTTTGGCTAGATTGGAGGTTAGGTTGTTTGACTCTACTGAAGGTAGTATAGGGGTTTAGAGTAGTTCCGAATCCTCCTTAGTTTTGGAAATGAAGGAAAAAAATACTTAGATGCTAGTTTGGTCAGACTGATGGAGTCAGTCAAGGACCAAAAAGTAGAGGTTTTCTCCTAAGGAGGAGATGGTGTGTTGAGATTGCAGGGTAGATTGTGTGTCCCGAATGTTGATGATCTAAGATAGAGGATTATGGTTGAAGCGTACGAGGTGCGATATTCTATTCATCCTGGTGCCACCAAGATTACCGAGACTTGCGGGAAATCTATTGGTTGAGTGGCATGAAGAAAGATATAGCAGCATTTGTAGCTAAGTGTGCAACATGCCAACAGGTTAAGGTTGAAAACCAAACACCTGGTGGTATGATGTAAGAGTTTAGTATTCCCACCTGGAAGTGGGAATAGATAAATATGGGCTTCGTGATTGGTTTACGTCCTTCTCGATGCTATTATGATTCTATTTAGGTTGTGGTTGATAGGTTTACTAAGTCTGCTCATTTCTTGCCTGTTCATACTTCATTTACTGTTAAGGATTACGCTAGATTGTATATTCGAGAGCTAGTCAGATTGCATGGAGTTCCCTTGTCTATCATTTTGGATAGGGGTATTCAGTCCACTTCGCAATGTTGGAAAGCTTTTTAGAAGGGTCTTAGTACCCAAGTGCTTTTGAGTTATGCTTTTCATCCGCAAACCGATGGTCAGACTGAGCAGACCATCCAGACCTTAGAGGATATGTTGACAGCTTGTACACTTGACTTTAAGGGAAGTTGGGATGATCACTTACCGTTGATAGAGTTTGCTTACAATAACAGTTTCCACTCTAGTATTAGCATGGCTCTATTTGAAGCCTTATATAGGAGGAAATGTAGATCACCCATAGGTTGGTTCGAGGTGGGCGAAGCGGCCATGAGTGGTCCTGATTCGGTATTTCAGGCTATGGAAAAAGATAAGTTGATTAGGGAAAGGTTAAAAACTGCACAGAGTCGTTAGAAGTCATATGCAGATGTTAGAAGGAGAGACCTTGAGTTTGAAGTTGGTGACCTAGTGTATCTGAAAATTTCACCCATAAGGGGGGTGAAGACTCTCGGAAAGAAGGGGAAGCTTCGTCCCTGTTATGTTGGTCCTTATAAAATTCTTAGCCGTGTTGGTAAGGTAGCTTATAAGGTCCAGTTGCCTTCCGAGTTGTCCTCTGTTCATCCAATATTCTATGTCTCCATGCTTAGAAAGCATATTAGCGATGTTGTGTTAGTGGATTCCTCTGTGAGTGCTCACATTCAAGAAAATCTTTCTTTTGATGAGATTCCTATTGAGATTCTTGATTTCAGTGTCCGAAGACTAAGGAACAAAGAAGTTCCCTTGGTCAAGGTGTTGTGGCAAAAAGAATCTATTGAGGGTGCAACTTGGGAAGCTGCGGCGGATATGCGATCCAAGTACCCGCACCTATTTTCTGCGAACTCCAATCAAGCCAAAGAAACTGTTCTTTCCTAAATGCACTTTTGATAAAAAGTTGCAGTAGTTCAGCTGTCATTTATTATGTGTTCAGCTGTAGTTTCTTGAATTTATGCATTCTATGTTGCATTCGGAGTGATAAACGATGTGGTGATGAGTCTACCAAATGGTTTTAGTTGTATGCTCTATTCCCTATCTAATCTTGGCATGTCTAGCATCATTCGAGGATGAATGTTTCCAAGGGGGGATGATGTAATACCCCAAAAAAAATTTTGTTGAAATTTTGTGTTTAAATGTGTTGGGTTCTATCTTCTAGAATGAATTAAAAAATTTTCGTGCGAAATATCTTAGACTATGACCCACCATTTCATAGAGTATCGAATAAGATTTCCAATGATATGTGGATCATCCAAAACAGACACCCGAGCAACGAGTTATGAACATTCCGATCGAACCGTGAATAGTAGTGAACAGTAAAACGTGCAGGAAAAAGTACTGAGGCCTGGCGTATTTTTGCACCAAATTTGAATGATCATAACTCCTTCAACATAATGATCTGGGTAATCTACTATATATTAATGAAAAGCTCTGTGGGTCCTCTTTCCAATGAAATTAGAATCATCCAATTTGTCTATTGGAGCAAAAAGTTATGGTCAAATCTACTTCAGCCTATCAAAAGCGAGTTTTTGGGTCAAATTCAAATGATCATAACTCCTCGTACAGAATGATCTTGGTGAGATACTATATATCAAAGGAAAGATATGAGAGTTCTATTTCTAATGAAATTGGTTTCATCAAATTTGGATATCAGAGTAAAACGTTACGGTTGATCTACTTCAAGCTATCAAAACAGTCCATCAAAGGATAGATTCGAGAATTATTTCATTTTTAGGGGCATTTTGGTCATTCCCCCCACCCAAAATCCATCCAAACCCTATAATACAGCCTATTAGAAGCATTATAAGTTATATTTCATCAAATTCCCTCAAAAAGAAAATCCTAAGCTCTTACATTCAACTTCATGAACCTCCAAAGTTCACCATTAATTCTGCAAATTTATTCAAGATTCCAAGTTCCTAGTTCAAGAACTCCAAGAGCCATCATTCAAAGGCACGATTAACATCTAAAAAATGAGTATCGATCTAAAGTTCATCATTCAAGGTATGTGGGATTTTTCAACAAGAACTCTCTTTTGTTCTTGTGCCCAAAAGTAATTTTCTTTACAAAGGCATAATTTTTATTTGATATTTTATGAATTCGAAGCATGAACCCATATGTTATGATGATTATTATGAAATCTTGATGTTTATGATTTTGGAAGATGAATTTGCATGTGTGGAGATATAAAGTATGAATCTAGAACGATATTTATCATGATTTTGATATTTGGGTCGTGAATCCCCATTGGAAATTGTTTTTTTTAGAAAGTGTGTGTTATAAGTACATTGATGTTGAGTATTTGAGATATTTTGAATGATTTGACCTTTTAGTTTTAATGGAGTTGTTTTGAACTCGAGTGTGAAAGAAATCACCAATGTGGTTGATTTTGATAGATGGGAAGCATGATGGCTCCCAAGGTATATTTATACATTACTGAAATTGTTTTGTTGTGGATTGTCTTTAGAACTGAGTGGGAGGTATAAAGTGACCTTACTTCCCTAGAACTACGTGCCCCCGTAGGAGTTAGCCTTAGGCTGATTTATATTATGATCACTAGTTTGTGTGGATTTAATATCGATAGTCCTACTTCGATGGCAAGGATAGAACGGATCTCCCCAACCTGAGTTGTACGTTGGACTCCATGTAGCACACATGGTTTATGTCGGTTATAGGATCTCATAGTGTGTGTGTTTCCTTGTGTCTATGGTGAATGGTAAAGTGATTTGAAAGTGCAATTGTGAAAGTTATTCTTTCAAAAGATTTAAATGATTTTTACATTATGAGAATTGATATTCTTGATGAACTGAAAGTGATTGACAAATTATATGATGACTTACATGTGTTACCGTACTTATTTCATCCTCTCATGATTATGATGATTTTGTTCGTGCTATGTGAGTCTTTCATACATCCTGTATATTTGTTATAAATATTTATGATGATGATGTTTATACAATTGCATACACCCCCATATACTCGGTTTCTTTCCCTTGTACTGACCCACATCTTTGGATGTGGGCTGCATTTTCTCGGAATATAGGTTCAGGTTCTTCATTTTAGGTTCAATAGTGATTCTTTAGGCACGCTGTTCTATATCCTCAGTTGTGGTGAGTCCTCATATTCCAAGGATGTGATGTCTTATGTTAGTTTCACGAAATTACTTACATTTGATAACTAAGTATGAGTTAATTAGGGCATGTCTCAATGGCTCACTGGTTTTATTGATTTTCTTAGAGGCTTGTCAGACTAGTATAGATGTTTGGAATTGACTAGTAAGTCGTATTTTGTTATCTTTTTGAAATTCTTTTATTCTTGGATGATGATTACTCTATTAATATTTGAGGGTTATTTATAGAAACCCGGTTGATTTGTGTTGAACTGAATGAAAATGGCTCAAAGGTTTAGCTTGGGGCTAAGCGTAGCCTCAAGCACCGTGTGATGCTCCGGGACCGTTTTCTGGGGCGTAACATATATTTACTGATTCATGTCTAGATATTGATTATAATTGTCGGTTCAAGTTCGGCTAACAAATATATTACAAATTCAAGTCTGGATATCTATATTATTATATGATGTTATAATTATTATGATATGATGATATCGGGGTATGACATTGAACAAAGCAATTTTGCTAAGTTTGAAAATCACAAAATGGATTATATCGCATGATGTGAGTGGACTCTAGCAGTATATTAAAAATTGGTAAAGAACGATGGTGGTTTAAATTATCTTGTGTGTACCTTCATATCTTTCAGGGGCTCGCGATGGGTTGTTTACTTTTCTGCACAAATTGGCATATGACAGCCAATTTGGTAGTTATGTTTCCATCTATTGATGATTTATGTTATGTCATGCTATTATTTTGGTTTATTTACTTATACACAACGATGTTGGAGGTAATTCAGATTTGCCTATACCTTGACATAGCTATATTATCTCACATTTTATCAAATTTATATTATGATTTAGATCCTTAGGTCGATGATCCTTACTAAGTACATGAGGCTTTGGTATTATTATCACATTGTATCATTTTGGTGTAGATTCGTTTGCTATTTGTTTTCGTTAATCGATGTTCATGCTTTGTTGATATCTGAAGATAGGATAAGCAGGTTCCTGTAAATTATCTAAACTTTTAGTAACTTTCAAATCCTTAGAGAAAACCCAGATTTGAGGGGCATTTTAAGACTATGGGTTCTGAAGAACGAGGTCCTTCAGTTGGATGAATCTCTTGTTCAATTTGATAGCCAAAACCTTTGTTTTGGTCATCTATTAGGAAATTACATCCAGTAGGGCTTAGTGTTTTTACTAGAGCTATTTTACTTAAGGTCTTAGGATTCTAATGGGAGATACTAAAAGGAAACACACTCCATGGCTCTTGAGAATGACCATAAGATAAGTCTTTCATGTGGTTTGAAAAAGAAGGAATTTCTCAAATTTAGAGGTTTTTTGTGAAGTGGACACGATGGACCTATTTTGATAAAGTTCTGAGTTAATTGGGAAGATAATGAATTAAGATTATTTGAATATATACGTAAAAAGATTACTACTTGATATTTAAAAGTTTCCTTTTCAAATAGACTCATCTAATGACAACAGTTGCTACTCTTCACTTTTTAATCAATTTGACATCTTTCGTTAATATGGGATTTTACAAGTGACCTTTTTGAATAGAAATTTTATAAAATATTAATCACACATTCTTATGTTAATAACTTAAGAGATGGGACTAGGCCCGTCTTCCTTTTTGAATGAATTTTTTACTTGTGTTTACTTTAATTGTTGGCATCTAAAGTTGTTCCCTTGGGATTATACCTGAAAAGGTATGATAGTGAGTTATATTAATTTGCACCTACTTTATCATGGATACATATTTCCTTGAAATAGAAAAATTTTGTAATAGACCCTAATTCACATGTTATTCATTCTGGCGAAGCCTCTTCTAATATAAATTTCCTCGGGACCAGGTCCATTGAAATCATCTGCTTCAAACGAATGCACCTCATCTATTGATATGTCTTGAGTGACATAGAGCACAGTCAGATCTTCCAAAAGTGAGCCTCTAGTACATACCATCAGTTAACCATTTCTGATTGCAACCCCTTTTCACATGGCTGATATCATGATCACAAGCTGAATTTGCGAACCCATATAAATTTAAGTTCCCATTAGGATGATAATAGTGTGATCACATTTGTTTTATTCCATCTAAGTAGAGATAGCTTCCTCTTTACAATCTTTAGAGCTTTGAAACACTTATAAAGTTATTTTTCTTGTTTGACATATCCCTAACCATTTATATTAACTTTAATCTAATTCTAACCGTATTCCTTAGTATTCCAGTCTTTTCTATAGTGGCTGCATAGGTGTTCAATTACTTTGATTCTAACACTCTTAACAATGTTTCTTTTAGGTAAATTAGGCTGGAATTCTCCTTGACAGCTCAGGTCTCTATTATAATTATCACCTTGTATAGTCAATGTAGAAATGATTTATAAAGAAGCCATCCAACAGATCTGTTGAGCACTTCTATTTAACGGATCTAGTCCCTCTCAAATACTTCATTCATGTGTAGTGTTGACATAAGGTATTTTTTTTGAAGGTTTCAATTTCTCCTTATGCTTAATCTGATGTCTTGACACTTACTTCTTCCCTTTACCATCTACTCCAATTTCCTTTTTAGCAAACAATTTAGATATTTAGTCTTAAGTTTAGTAACAATTTTTCAGTTGCAGATATCTGGAGATTTATGGCATTCAACTCATGTTGTTGATTTTCTACTCTCCTCAAAAGCATTCTTTTCAGCAGTTAATTCATATAAAAAGTATATCAATACACTAGCAAGATTTTTTATTTTCCTAGCAGTGTAGTTATCTAGGTCTTTTTTGATCAATGAGTGTTAATTCCTTTTTTTTTTCATACTCTGTGTTTGCCAAGAATTGAAATAAACAATCATAAATAACTGGACTCTCTTCCAATCCTTGTATATAGACATCTTAATTCTTGTCATCTTTACCTGAATCACTAGAAGAGTCTCCCCATATTGACATAGAGAACACCAGGAACCAGAGATTATTTTCTTATCATCCTATTTCAACATAAAATCATCAACTTAATTTTTGTCTTTCCTAGATTTGGTGGACTATTTTTCCCAAGCAGCCAACACCTTGTTTACAATACAACTAGTTGTATTATTTCATATTGATGTTGGTAGATTTTGATAATTCTTTTACATTTAGTGGTTTCTCATGAATGCTTTAGAGATACCACCTTTGTGACAACTTTTAATTCTAAAATTTTTCTTGCTAAGCTAACTACCCCTATGTATAGCATTAACAATCCTTATTGCTAAAAGTGAAGCATCAATATCTTATTCACTCAGGATAGACTTTAAAGCCGTTAATATTAGGAATCTCTCCTTTATTACTTATTTCAGTCCATGCCTAGTTCAGCAATAATAGCCATGATGACTAGAACACTCACGATTTGAACCAGACTTTGATACCAATTGTTTGAACCTTTGGTCTTATGCCACACAATGAGGGACCAGGTCCCTCAAAGTCAATCACAAGTGATAGAACAGTAAATCAACTATGAGATTTTAAAAAATCAAATGAAGTACAAAAATTAAAAAATACAAGGATTTTAAGTGAAAACCCAAGAACACATCTTTCCCACACATACAACTCAAGAAATCCACTGTAACCAACCTCCTAATTATAATGAATATTGTAGCGTACCTCGAGGCTTATTTCACTTATAGAAACTCTAAAATAAGCTATCTTGGCAACTCTACCACGAACTTTTTTGCAGATTTACTCTAATCAGCAAGTAGATTAGAAAACTCTACCTAAGCACCTCTTTACTCAAATATAAAAACACTACTCATATAGAATGATTAGTTCAATTACAAATAAGTACTAACTAAAGAACAATATCAATTTAAGCTTACATAAATAGCTAATAACTTGAGTAGTGTAGCAATGGGGTTTTCACTGCCTCTCTTTTCTCTTTGTAATTGTCAAAAACCACTTGACAAAGATTATTCTCTTTAATTTTTTTATTGAGTGATGATTAGGTTTTATAGTTTATTTGACTAGTTGTTTTAATTCGTATGAAAAAGTACCTACAAGTTTGTTACACAAGATGACAAAACTTTGCAGATAATGCATGCTATCTATATTGTATCTTGCTCATCAAGGGACCTGGTCTCTTGATGTTATCATCTCATCATCAAAATTACATATATAATGTTTCCTTATGAGTATCTACACTTGTGTGTGATTCTTTAGTAGTGGATCAAGTGTTCAGATCATCTAATATGATGGTTAGAGATGTTGATACTCATGATTGACCTTAATATTATAGATATATAGTGGTTTTTAATGTAATTCAATCCATGGAATGGTTATCCCATTATCATGCGGTCATGAATTATTTTTCTAAGACCTTTACCATAGCCATGCTCGACATGCCCCCAATTGTGTTGAAGAAAGTAGTTAGCTATACGCTGACGGGGATAATTTCTTATGTTCATTCTAAGAGGCTTATTTTGTGGAGTTGGGGCTTTATCTTAATTATATTTATTATATGTCAATGGAGTGTCCATTGCTTTAATTTATCCTTGTAGTTAGTAAGTTTCATGATGTATTTCCTATCGACCTACCTAATGTTCCTCTTGTCTATGAGATTGAGTTTTCTATTAATCTCAAGTATCACACCTGACCTATTTCGATGGCACCTTAGCATATGGATCTTACCAACTATAAAGTGATAAATTCCCAGTTTTAGGATATTCTTTTTAATGGTTTTGTTAGACTGAGTGTGTCTTCTTGGGGAGGTTATGTGTTTTTTATGAAGAATAAAGATTGCTTCACGCATATGTGTATTGATTATAGGAAGTTAAATAAGGTGACCGTGAAGAACCCTTATCCTATTCCATGCATTGATAATTTATTTGGCCAACTTCACGGAGCGATAGTATTTTCTAAGATTGATAAGAGATATGGTTTTAATCAGATGAGGATTTGGGTTGAAGATATTCAAAAGTTGGATTTTAGGATCCATTATGGTCATTATTAGTTCTTATTGATGTCATTTTTCTTGACTAATTCCCCAGCCACATTTATGGATTTGATGAACTTAGTTTTAAAACCTCACTTGGATTTCTTTGTGGTTGTGTTCAATGACAAGATCCTTGTGTATATGAGCAGTATAGAGGAGAACACACATCATTTGAGGATTGTGCTTCATACTTTGAGAGATTATGAGATTTTTGAAAAGTTTTCTAAATGTGATTTTCTTCATGATATAGTGACATTCCTTGGGAATATGGTAACTATAGAGGGTATTATGGTAAACCCAACCTAGATTCAAGCAATTTGTTATTGGGATACATCCACAACTTTGACTGAGTTTTATAGATTTATTTGGTTGGCTAGCTGTAATAATATATATAATTCATCAAGGGTTTTGCTACTATTTTAGCACCGATGACCAAATTGACTCAAAAAGAGGTTGATTTCCCATATTCTGAGAAGTATTAGTAGAGAATTATCATATATTAGCTCTAATTTTAGTTGTTTCTATTGATTGTGAGGGATTCATCTTATTTTGTAATTCTTTCAGTATTGGACTAATATATGTATTGATTCAGAAGGGTGGTGTTATTGCTTATTCTTTGAGACAGGTTAAGTTGCATAAGCCTAACTACCTCACTCATGATTTGGATTTGGCAGGGATAGTTTTTGCGCTTAAGATTTTTAGGCATTATCTCAATAGCGTGCATTATGAGATTTTTACTATTCATTGTAGTCTTCAGCATCTCATGACCCAAAAGGAACTAAATTCTATGAAACATAGATAGATAGAGTTTCTTATGGATTATGATATTTCCATCTAGTATCATCCGCAGAATGCTAATATGCTAAAAGATGCATTGAGTCAGAAGGTAGAGAGTATGGATAGTTTGGATTGTATTTCAGTTTTTCAGAGGCTATTGGCATGGGACATTCATTCCTTTGCCAATTTAATTGTTCGTTCAGATATTTTAGATCCTTAGAGGATTCTTGCTACTGTTGAGGTAAGTTCATCGCTTTGCAGAAGATTTGGGATCATTATTTTGATTATACTAAGCTTCATAGATTTTTTACTTTTTTTGTGATTTGATAGCCGTACTTGGATTTTGAGGATTCATGACTTGATTTTATTAATTCTTCATGAGGCATACAACTTTAAATATTCTATTAATTCGGTTATTGATAAGATTTATAGATACTTAAAATAACATTATTGATGGAGTTTTATAAAGAGAGATGTGGCAAAATTTATAACTTATGTCCTTTGTTGTTAGTAGGTGAAGGCCGAGCATTAATATCTAGGTGGTTTTATTCAGAGATTGTGCATTCTCGAGTAGAAATATGAGTGAATTGCCAAAGATTTTTCTAGTTGTTTACTTCATACTTATTATGGTTTCAATGGTATTTGGGTTATCGATGGTTGGTTGACCAAGTTAGTATATTTGCTTCAAGAGTCGTTCGATAGAGTCAGGGTAGTTAAGGATAGGTTTACATCAGCTCAGAGTAGGTAAAAGTCCTATGTAGATTTCAGGCTTTGTGACTTGATATTTGGAGTTGGTTATCGAGTATACCTCCGTGTATTACCCATAAAAAGTGTGATGAGGTTTAAGAGAGAAGGTAAAGCTCAATCCCAAGTATATTTGACCTTTTGAGATTATATTCATGATAGTGAGATAGCTTGTGAGTTAGATTTACCTCTAGATATTGTTGTTGCCCATATAGTATTTTGCGTTTCCATGTGGTGGCGATACAACCCTAATCCATCTAATATGCTTAGATGGGGATCAGTTTAATTAGATTAGTAGTTGACTTTTGTGAAAGAGCTGGAGCTTATTTTGGCTTGTGATGTCAGGCGATTGAACTAGATAGATTTGTTTAGTTAAGCTTCAGTTAAGGCACCATTAAGTAGAGGAGGCTACTTAATAGATTGAGAGTTAAATACTGACCTAGTATCCTCACCTGTTAGATACTCCCGGTATATCCTAATCCATAACTTTTATGGAGGAAAGTTTCTTTACTAGTGGATACTATAATGAACATCAGGTTATTTTCCATATTTCCACTTATTTTCATAATTAGAGTATTTTTGTAGCTTCCCCAAGTCATTTATGAACTGCAAGAACTTATAGTTTTGTTATCAGGCGATTTGTTTGGTTTATAGAGCCATTTTATATTGTGAAGTCTTCGTTGGTGCCAAATGGTCATTGGGAAAAACATGAGTTAAACGACCTCAAATGCAAATTTTGACTATTCCAGCAGCTCTAGAATGTTGATTTTAGGCTAGATAAACTCTTGGTTTGTGTCCTATGGAACCCGAGCTAATTTTAACCTATTTGTTAGAAAGATAAGAAAATAAAAATTCGGTGTGAGACTCACTTTTCATCAAAATGACCTCATATGAAAATTTCAACCACTCCATCAAGTCTAGAACGTTTAATTTTGGTATGGTTACATCTTTTGTTTTCATATTGGAGATTCTGATTGAATCCTAAGGGCTTGGTGGAGACCTTAACACCTTTTAAGTATTAGCTGTAAATGGTTAACCCTTGATTTCTTACCATGGATCACGATGGAGATCTGGCAGCACCAGAAAGTGTCGTGATCACGATACTTTCTATTACAAACATGACTCTTTGGATAGTCGACCAATACCGTAATCATAATGGGGTAATATAATGTATCCCACATCTTTCCTTTAGGTCATGTATGGTGATCATGAGGCTCGGGTCGTGATAGAGACAACCTAGCACCTGAAGAGGGTACAAAAACCCCATTTTTTCCCTTTTGCTCTTTGTTCATCCATTCCCTTGAGAGATAAACCCTAATTAGTGAGAAAGCTTTAGACTAACTCTTGTGGGTGATGTGGAATCTAAGATATTGATTTCTTTCACAATTTTCCTTCGAAATTAAGGTTCGATTAATCTAATTTTATTATAGATTTTCCATTTCTTGTTCAAAAATTGCAAAACATTTGAGGCTTTATTTTATCCCCAAATTAGCTAGGAGTTCACCCATTTTAGAGTTTAATGACACCTTGAGGGTGAGGGAATGTTGGGTTGGTTTAGAAAATATGATTTTTCATAAATAGGACCCATTTGGTATTTTGGTGTGATATTTAGCCACGAAGCACAATAGTGCAATATGGGTGTAATTATTCTCATATTGATAAGTAGAATACGATTTCAATAGCTTGGCATCTTGTATAAGATTCTTAGTAGGGAAAAGCTGTGATTTAGCAGATCTATTGATCTTTGTTTGGCATCCAAGTAGGCTTGATCTTACATCTTGTTATATTGAGCTAGTTCATAGTATTTTTATTGTATTATGTTATATTCAGCTTAGGTTTTAGGTTTTGGTAGGATGAATTCAAATTCTTAAGGTATTTGGATTGTTTAAACTATTTGAAAACCGTAAATTAGGCATAATTGACCAAGTAGAACATAATTTAGGTTAATTTCCTATCTTAGGGCTAAGTGAGGCTTGCTTAAAATCTAAAAGACATTATATTCCTTAATCCTAGTTTAGGTAGAATTTGCCTAAAATTGAACTTCGGATATTAGAAGTGGGTCCACGACACACCATAGGCTAAGGATCATGTTAGCTTTTGTAGACACTTTGAAATTCTTATTGAGTTAATAAGAGACACTTTGACACATGAATGTTATGTTGGTTGATGTAAGGGCTGAAGTCGATTGATTATGCTATCACTTATGCTATTGATGATACTATCAATTATATTCATATATTTATAATTATTGGTTCGAGTCTGTAAGATGGATATAATATTGATGATATTTACCCAACTTGAATCTGGAGGATGATAATAACTTTAAAGATATATTTACTGTTTCGATTTCGGTTATTGATTATAATTAACGATTCAAGTTTAGATAATAATTATAGTACAAGTTCATGTCTGGATATGAATATTATTCTGTGATGATATATGTGTTATGATACGATGATATTGTAGTGTGAGATTGAAAATAGCAAATTGTCTAAGTTTTAAAATGAGAAAATAGCTAATGTAGAAAGATTTGAGTGGACTCTAGTGTTGTATTGAAATGTTTTAAAGGACGATAGTAGGTTATACTATCTTTTGTGTACCTTCTAGGCTTATTGGGTCTTTTGATGGGTTATTTATTTTTCTGCGCCAATTGGTGTATGGGAGCAAGTTTTGTAGTTATGATTTCATGTGTTGATGTTTTATGTTATGTTATGCTATTATTTTAGTTTAATTACTTATTTATTGACAACGATGTTTGAGTTACTTCAGGTTTGTCTATACCTTGGATTAGTTATGTTATCTCGCATTTTATCACATTCATATCATGATTTAGCTAAGATGATCGATGATGCCTTATCTATACCTTGGATTAGTTATGTTATCTGGCATTTTATCACATTCATATCATGATTTAGCTCAGTCAATCAATAATGCCTACTATATACCTTTGGTTTTGGTACTCATTATACACTTTTGTACCTTTTTGGTGATGACCCAAGTAATATTTGTCACCACTGATTGACGTTTGTTCTATGTTGATGTCAACTAATAGGGCGAGCTCTTGGAGTCAGAGTCTCCTATTTCCTTCTAGCTTCCTATGTTCAGTCTTTTGTTTTGAGACAGATGTTATTGACTATTCCCGATTCGTAGGTTGTATTATTATTACTAGATGATCTTGTACTGGCTCTGTACGATCATGGAATGATATCCATGATTGACTACCTTTATCTATTACAAATACTATGCTTATTTATAAGTTGTATTGTTGATTTTCACCTTATTTAGGCATTTTCCACCAAGTTAACCTATAGTGTTTAACTCTTGGTTATTGCTTTTCATACCTACTAGCGGGATTAAATATGTGACGTTATGACTCATAAATCAGATCATAACAGATGTTCTCATCAAGATTTGTAAGTTCATGAATTTTACTTATATTTATGTTCTTAATTATGATGCAAATAACAAGGAGCCAATCATATTAGGAGATCCATTCTTGGCACTAGAGGAGCACTAATAGATGTGAGAGAAGGCATTGTCAAAAAGTGATTGAAAGATACAGAGGTGGTCTTTTGAGTGTATAAATCTCAGAATATACCCTAACACTACAAAGATTTCTACACGATGACAGTGATAACTATGAAAGAGTGTGGGGTGGAGAAGTACAAACTTCCAATTACCTCATTGAACACTCTTATTAAGTTTCCCAAGTTTAAAATTCATCCTGAGAGCCTATAAAAACAAGTGAAAAAAGAGTTGCGGACCTTCCAAATATGAATTCAAGATGTTAGAAAAGAATAAGTTTGTAATCATCAAGTAGGATGGAAGGTCGACAAACTATAATTGAAGAGTTATGATGCGAGTTGGGTCATGATAAACGATCAGGCAGTTCTTGAAAGGCAACCCAAGTTAAGTTAGTTATTTTATTTTTGATTTACTTTTATTTAGTATAATATATGGTTTTGTTTTTGTTGTAAGTTAATAGGTTAATCGAAAGCCTTAGTATCCGAGATCTTAGCTAAGGAGCATGGCAAAAAACTAAATTTGTGGTCCTCTAAACCTATGTTGATGGATATGACACAACTAGCAAGGCCTAGAGGCCTCAAGAAGTATTTTTATCCTTCTTTTTAAGTAATACTTTGGGGGAAAAGTGTGATTTTGATTGTTGGGTGGGGAACCCTCTGATTGTCCAGGTTGACAAGTTGCTATAGTATTTTTATTTTGATTTATTTTCTAGTTTGTGAAAAAACAAAAAAGTAACAAAAAATGATTTTTCCCCTCTTTATTTTTAGGTTTTGTTGGTGTTTGTTGAGTAGGATCATAGTTCACCCAAGCCTTGTTTTTCCTATATGATTCTTCTCCTTGGGAGTAATTTTAAAATTTTGTCATTAGGAATAAATAAAATGGTCTTTCAAGATGCTACACATGACTATGTCATAAAATATTGTGTTGTATGTAGCATTATGTGTAATGACTAAATGAGTATTTTTGAGATACCTAGACTCATTTATATGACTCTTTTGCGATGTTTGCTTATTTTTAAATTCATGTTTTCTACTTGGTTGAGGGTCTATAGAGATCCTTCTTAAGTTGAGCATGTTACATATGTGAGTGAGGTTTCTGTTATTGTCTATGTATGCATAATAATGTCTAGAACTTGCCCATTGTGTACTAAGTGAAATAAAGAATTTTTGGGTTTAGGTGATGATATAAACATCTGTTTGATAAGAATGTTTTATTACATCTTTATCTACCCACCTACATAATCATGGTTATCCCCATTTACTCTTTAGCCTACTCTTTGATAGCCTCATATGTAGCTTACTGTTTTTTTTCCCTATTTACAAAAATTTAATCCAAAAGACCTAAGCACTTCAACTGAAAAATTAATATGTAAAGGTGTAAAAGATTAAAGATGAAAAAAAAAAGCTGAAATTGAAGCCCCTAAATAGTTGATATTGGTTTAATGGAAAAGTTTAAATACTGTTGGTGTGGAGTAGTGTAATAAAAAGAAAACTTGGTCAAAAGTGAATCATGTATTAATAGCATATAGTTCCTACTAAAGATTTGTAAACTAGCTTAAAGAGATGTTGGAAGATAAAAGTGGCGAAAATTTGGTTGTTTAGAGAGGAGACTAATGTATGTATTAAAGGTCTTAGGGATGAAAATCTCTATTACTGGCCAGGTCTTCGGGAAGATAGTTTTATTAGCTAGAATAGTTCCTACCCATCCCTAAGCATAAATTACAACATGAAAGTCCTACTAGTTCTTGAGCATCTATATTTTGATACAAGTGAAGTACTACACTAAGGGCAAGCTCTTGGTTCATCTTATGTGCCATCTCAAATCTTTATGAGATTGAGAAAAATTTGATTCTTGCAGCCATTTGTGTGCTCATTTACCTATCAATGAGTGAAAATGGGTCACTCTCTTTTGATGAGAGCACATCATTGGTGATTGTTAGGTTGTTTGTATGATCTCTTTTCTATGTAATATGCATGAGTTTGCCAACTTGGTAGAGTAAATTCTTGAGACTAGGGAGTCTTATAGTAGGATTTGTGAGTTTAGCAGTTTTAATATGACATAGTTTGTAGGGAACTTGCTATTCATATAGTCGTTGTAAATCTACTTTCAGTATATTAGTTCATATAGTAATGTTAGAACATTCCTTGATTATTCAAAGTGTAAAGAGTTGTTCTAGGATGCACAGTGATTAAATGTGGGTTGGTGATCTTAGGCATATTTATACATTTATGTGTTAGTTATTTCCTTTACTTATGTCTATTTTGTTAGCTACATTGCATATATATTAACTTGATTGACCTTAAGTTGTGTGCCTGAAATAATGGATATGAGTAGTGGTTTAAGTCTAGATTGTTAAAAAGAATGAACTTGATTGGGTGTCATTAACATTATTGTTGATGATTTAAGCTGTTAGGAGCAATATCGTGGATAAAAAACTAGGTTAGAAAGAGTTGGAAAGGCACCTAAAATGCATAGAATAGAAAGAAAAGTGAAGAGGCTACATCATAGAATGAAGTTGGAACTTGAGACACAAAAGCACGCCATGCAATAATTGCATGGCATAGAGCTAGACAAATATTTGAATAGCACAAATCAATGTGCATACACGATAATAGCTAGTCATGCCGACTGAGCCACACCATATGAGTGTGGCACAAAGGGTATTTTTGTTTGATTTTTTCCTTCTACTATTAATAGGACACATGTTTTATTTCATGGAATACCTAGGACAAATTTGAGGATTGGAAAACACAGTAGTAAGGCTCCAAATATGATTTGTTTGCCTTACTTTTATTTGCTTCTAATTATACTTATGCATTCAACTCTACAGATTATTTGTAAGTCTTTGAGGGGCTAAACACATTGTTTCTGGGGTTGAGTCTTTGAACATGAATACTTAACATTCAAGTAAGTTGCTTTTACACTGATTACCATATTTCGTTGTTCATACATTATTGTGCTAACTATTTTATTGACTTGCGACCTTTACAATACATTTATATTTCTATTGTTAGCCCCAAAAAGAGGAACTTTAGATTTGAATTTTGAACGTAGGTAGGGGTTTTTTGTCTTTTAAATAAATTAAAAATAGGGTTTGTAATTAGGATAGGAAGATACCAAATTCTCCCTATTTCGTTCAAATACTGGAAAGAATACAAATGTGTTTAAATTAATACTCATATCCCCACTCAACATGCTAGTGTTGCGGCTAATTTTGATAGACAATTAGATGCTTGATAGATCCTATCATGTTATTAACCCTATGAATCAACAAAAGAGATAGTTAACTTGACCAACAGGGATGTATAGCTCTATAAGATTGTTTAATTTGTGTCATGGCCCAAATCTTGGCCTTTCCATTACAGGCAATCTCAAGCCCACCATGCACCGGAGACAACCCCTTAGCCTTACCTAAAGATCACATAAATGTAAGCAGCAAAAATCAATTTAGTCTATGAATGATATATAAACACAAAGATATATCGGAGTCAAAACAATACATCCAAAACATTCTAATAGTGTACATAAAAGCATCTAAACTAAAAATACCAACTATGTCAGGATATGCTCCTGACTACTACAAAATAATGCAAAAGTACTTACACAATAATTAAAGAACAATGAAATGACGGGAATTTTTGAAGGATAGAGACTTACCACTTCACAGTTGATCAATAGAATTACCAAACCACAAAAAGCTACATAGGAGTAACTGAAAAGTCCTCAAAACATACATCATGAAACAATACAGCACACGGGGATGGTTAGTGGGGTGAGCACTAGAATGTAACTAAAGGGATAGTGATAAAGTAATGCATTTCCCGAAATCCAGCCATGAACCACATGCACAATATTTATACATATATAAATAGGATGCCAGGATAGGGACAATGGTCAATTAACCTGATATTTTAAGACATTAGCCTAGACTATGTACCTTGCTCCATCTTAAAGTATTCAACGGGCTATATGGGTCTTACTACCCCTATCGGAACGAACCCAGTCTATGCTAACCACATGTACTAAGCAAAGGCTAAAGACACCAAGGCGATCGCCATCAAAAATATAATATTTACCTAGACACATGGTCATTTAGACCCTAACATAGGGAAAAAAAATTTCCAATGTTGTTCCATGTGGGACAACACCTTCACGATAAGCTACACAATTCTATTTAAATAAAAATTTAAATAGTTTACGCATTAACCCAACCATTAATAAAAGATTCTTCACTAAGGAATTTTCCAACATGGAATCGTCATACCAATATGCTAGGAAGCTAATTCAATTAGGCCAAAAAAGTTCATTAAACCATTAGACTCTTATGTTACATTTAAAATACAAAACCATGGCCACGAAGAGCATTCAGAAACCATTGTTATCCATTTATCCTGTAATGGAATGCTATTATTCCAAAAGATTAATTAAATTACGCAAATATCCATATACAAACAAAGTATACTATGTGAGTTGAGGTTAATGCAATTACCAAGAAAAAAATTAATCAATTTTTATGAAACCTATGTCGCCCATTTCAACCACAACCATAATGAAACAATTCAATCCCAAAACCGTCTCTTTAAGCATGAATAATTTATTTAAAACATGAGAAAAGTAATTCAAGCAATAAAAGAATCTCTCAACCCAATTTCAAACCCATCTACACAAATCACAAGATTATTCATTAAATTGATGCTACAATGTAAAATTCAAGTAAGAGAGGGAGATACATGACTAAAATATAAGACAAATTGAAGAGAAATCAATGTTTGGAGATCGGAGTAGTCATTTCTTGTAAAACCCTTGAAATATCTTCAGTTTGGAGTTGAAGAAAGAAAAGTACAGTGTTTGATCTTGATAGCTAAAGGTAAAGGGTTAATTTTGATTTTTATATTTTTTTAAGAGGTAAAGGACAAGAAAACCCCTCACCGTATGTGAACAAAAATAAAAACTGGATGAAACTTAGATAGTAGTGTGGCACACCTCTATCGCATATGGTACTCAGCATACCACGCTCTTATCATTGAAGCTAAGTGCTGTGTTACACTATTTTCGCGGACCCTCACTACCTCCTGGTCCCAAATGGCCCCAAGCCCCTTCCAAAAATTTAGTAAGTTTCCCAAAAACCCCTTTTAATATCCATCATCTTAATTTAAGTTAAAAATTAATGTTATGCACACAGGAGGGTCAATAAAAAAAATTTATATGGTTTTACTTTGCCCCTCTCCCCTATGGATCATTTGTCCCTGAATGAGGACTTAGAATAATTTTAGCACGATAATATAAAGAACATAGTAGAATTTAAGGATAAATTCAAAATGTGATATGAGGAAATGAAATTCATACCTTATTGGCTTTCATGTAACACAGGGAACAAAAATAGATACCGTCTTTCATATTTTATTCAGATTCTGACGTAGCTTCTTCTACCTTTTGATTTCTCAAAAGAACCTTCACAAAGGCTATACCAATTATCCGCAAACTACGAGCTTGTCTATCTAGTATCTCAATTAGTACACCCTCAAAGGACAATGAATCCTTAATGTCCATATCCTCAAAAAGAAGTATCATGGAAGGGTCACCCACTTACTTCTTAAGCATGGACACGTAGAAGATCATATAAATATATGTCAAACTCATCGGTAACTTTAATTCATGAGTAACATTCCTAATTCTTCTTAAAATTTTATACGGTCAAAGAATTCCCCTTCTTCCTAAATCTAATGACTTATTTAATAGGAGATACCTTCTAGAATACCCAATCGCAAACTTAAAATACTAACTCCCTTCGCCTCACATCTGCATAAGACTTTGGGTGACTCTGACATGTCTTAAGTGTTTCTCTAATCGCCTAAACCTTCTTCATGGCTTAGGTAACCATGGTAGGTTAAAAAACCCTACTATCCCCCACCTCAGATCATTGAATAGGAGACCAAATCCTTGTACAATTATGAGTGCAAAAAGGGGCCATTTGCATGATGAATAATAACTATTGTTCTAAGAGAAATCAATAAGCGGCAAATGATCAATTCAACTTCCTTTCAAATACATTACGTAGGCCCTTATAATATCCTCTCTGAATAGTACCCTTCACGTGTCCATTCATTTGATGATGGAAAGCGGTCTTATGGTTCACCTGAATACAAAAACCTTTCTAAAATAAGGTACCTCTATCTAAAATGATAGAAATCGATGACTTATGCAACATTAACATCTCCTAAATATATAACATAGAATAATCCTCTCATGAGTATTTAGTACTCACATGCAAAAAGTAAGCAGACTTAGCCATCCTATCAATAACGACCCAAATAGAATCATACTAATTGCGAGTCCATGGAAGACCTATAATGAAATTCGTATTCAACATTATCAACTCTATATCTTTAGACATGCCACTAGGCCACAAATATTCTACCTTGACTTCCTGACAAACCATATATTTAGCAACAAAATTCACCGCATCCTTGTTCACATTATTCCACTAGTAGACTTCAATCAAGTGATGATACATCTTGGTCAAACCAAGATGAACTATATATCTCGACTGAGCCTCATCCAAAATGCTTTCTCGCATCCCATCTAAAATATGAACACACAACCTGTCTTGATACCACAAGATGCTATCTCCAGCAATATCGAAATTCGTAAGCTTTTGCTAACCCACATCATCCTTTAGTTTCATAAATATGTAATCTAACACCTCTTTGACCTTAACCTTAGCATTGAGAGATAATTCAATCACTTCTTGAACAATAACTCCTCCATTCTTATTGTCCAAAAGATAAACTCCTAAGCAAGAAAACTTTTTAATATCCTTCAATAATCCTCTCTTCTCATACTCCACATGGGACAGGCTCACTATGGACCACTTAAGAGCATTAGCGAACAACATTATCTTTACCTAGATTGTTTTGCAAGCTCATGTCATAATCCTTAAGTTTCTCAAGACAAATGCCTTTGATTGAGATTAAATTCCTTCTACATAAACACATATTGCAAGCTATTACCGTCTGAAAAAATATCTACATGCACCACATTTAAATAATAACGGCAAATAATCAAAGAAAAAGCCACAACCTCCAACACTAAATTATGAGTCGGGTAATTGCTCTTATGAAAATTAAGTTTATTGGAAGTATAGGATACAAACTTACCATTCAATATCAAAACACAACCCATTCCCACATGGGATGCATCACAAAACATAACAAACCCATCAGTACCCTCGTGTATATGGGGGCAGAAGTCAACTTATCATTTAACTTCTTAAAACTCCCTTCACACGCAATAAATCATAAAAACTTAACCTTATTTTGAGTTTACTTTATTAGCGGAGTACTAATGGATGAAAAACACTCCACAAATCTCCTATAATACCCAGTGAAGCCCAAAAAGTTCAAGTCAAATAGAGTCATGGTGCTAGGCCACTTCTTAATTGGCATAAATTTCTATGGATCTGGCCCAATCCCTTTAGTAAGAAAAACATGCCCCTGAGAGGTCATAACACTTAAAAAAACTTACACTTAGAAAACTTATAGAATAATTTTTGGTCGTTAAGAGTTTGTAACACAACTTATAGGTGATTGGAATAATCCCCCTCACTTTTTGAGTTCACCAAGATGTCATCAATGAAGACTATAACAAAAAAATCTAGAAACCGCCTTAATACCCAATTCATATGATCCGTGAAAATAGTTGAATTAATAGTCACACCAAATGACATAACCAAATACTCAAAATGGCCATATCAGGTTTAAAAAGCGGTCTTGTGGATATCAACCCGCTAATTTTAAACTAGTAGTAACTTAAATGAAGATCTATTTTAGAAGAATACCTAGCACCCTTAAGCTCATCAAAAAGGTCATTAATCCTAGGAGGAGGATACTTCTTTTTCACTGTCACATTATACAATTGAAGATATCTATACACATCTAAAAAGACCTTTCTTTATCTTGCACAGAAATTACAGGAGCAACCCACAGAGAAACACTAGGATGGATAAAACCCCTATTAAGAAAGTCTTTCACCAACCTTTTTAGTTACTTTATTTTAGCCGGATCCATCCAATATGGATGAATAAAAATGGGATGTCTATCTAATTGAAGGTCAATCCCAAAGTCTATTTTCAAATCGAGAAGAATTCCAAGAACTTTAGGAAAATCACTAACCACAGGGATAGATTGCAAAGAGAGACTCTGACATTTTGAATCCTAAACCTAAATATGATTATACAGACACTATTTAGTGATCATTTTTAAACTCTAAGATAATAATATCTAGTTCTTTAGGAAAATAGAAAGTAGCTTTCCAGGTCCTATAATCTAGAGAAGCATAACACAAATGGAGCCAATCAATCCTTAAGATCACATCAATATCCACCATGTCAAGTTCTATCTGATTCACCAATCTCTCTCTAAAAAGAATGGAGTCAACACAACCCCTATAGATTTTTCTAGCAATAATAGATCACAAACAGTAGTAAAAATTGCGAAGGGATCAAAAAAATTGTAGGACTTATACAAAACTTTGCAACCACATAAGGGGTCACATAATATAGACTGGAACCCAGATCAACCAAACACTAAACATTATAGGAAAAGAGTTGTAACATATCAGTGATAAATGATGCTTGAGATTCTTGATGAGTTGAAATATATTAGAGGTTATTCCAACCATTATCGTACCTGATGTGTTGCCCTTAGGTGTAGTAGACAAAGAAGTGGCGACCGAGACATTATTAGCTCTAGTGACAATGTTAGCTATAGGAAAATTCTATAGCAGACCAAGCTAACCACAGTCAAAACCCATGTTCCTCCCATCTTCATAATACCCGCGATGAAATAGTCTACAAAATTGACAACGAGGATAAGGTAGGGCTGACTAAGCTCCACTAACCTAATACTAGGAACCCTATACCTTAAGACAACTGCTAGCCTGAAAATTACTATTACTTCAAGTCTTAGGAGAAGGAGCACTTGTTGTCGAATAAGAAATTCTGTAACTCTTCTTTTTAGTATATTGCCTATAGTCTCTTCAACTATTTTTGTGATTTGCACCCTACTCTGCATATCTAAACTTTTGTTCGGCCTTTTACCTATTTCCATATAATTTTTTTTCTCATCCTCCACCTACAATAAAAAAAACACCATCTTGGATATGCTCATATCATTATTCAGCATGGCAACCTTACACTCTAACACCAACTCACAGGACAACCTGAAGCAACTTTCCTCATGCAGGACCTTATTTTAGATATCAAATCTAGATTATAATGAGAAATATACTGGACCTTCAAGGCTTAATCCTTAACACTCATTATACCTTCTTAAAATTCATTAACTATTTGGTCATAGCCTCTCTTATCTCTTGAGGAACAAGGTGATAATGAAAAGCACCTAAAAATACATCTTACATTATTGATTCAGCACTCCCACCCCTCATCTCTTCCCACTCCTCATACCACTAGTAAGGCACTTTCTTTAACTAGTAAGCAACAAACTCCAGAACTTCTTAATTAGTAACATGCACCACATAATTGTCTTCTCCATGTCATCAATAAATCCTTGAGGATCCTCCTAAATCATAGAACATATAAAGGTGTGGGGATTCAACCTCATAAACTAGTCAACCCTAGTGACCTAAAAAATACTAACAACAAGACCAACAATCTCAGACCAATGGAAATGTGATTCCACCAGCTGAGAGAGCATATGAATAGAATGAGGGAACTCTACATTAGAGATATTTGCCAGATCAAACTAAGAATAAGTATTCGCGGCCCAAAAATTTTAATTATGAATAATAAGAATTGGTAGAACCCCTGGTGAAGCGGTATAGTTAAGAGAAAAGACCCTAAACTAGGTCTGTACTTCATAAGTAGGGAAAATTCCCTCTGTATTTCCCTCATTTGGGATAGAGGTTCCACTAGAGTTTCCATGACCATTAAATCTTTAGGGAGACATGATCCAATAAGCAAGAATGAAAATATTTGGAGATATTTAATATCAACTAGACTCTATAGCTCAAAATAAAACATAATAAAGAGAAATACTCCTAAATGCCTTATATCATCCCACTTATAAGTGTGGCGCTCTACACAACCATAAAAAGGACTCTTCTCAAAACATATTTATAGAGACCCAATGACCCTAAACTATACTTTAATACCAAGGTTGTCACGACCCAACCCTCGGCCTAGTTTTTACAATGGGAAATCTCAAGCCTACCATGGGTGGAAGACATCTCCCTTAGCCTTACCTCAAGAGCACATAAATGTAAGCAAAGAAAACCAATAAAGTCTATTAACGATATATAAACGAAAAATAATATCGGAGTTAAAATAAGATATCTAAAAAATCCCAACACTATCCACATACACAATATTTATACATATATATACGATGTTGGGATAGGGACAAGGGTCAATTAACATGAGCGTTTAAAATGTTAGCATCAATTATGTAGTTCACTCCGTCCTAAAGCCATCCACGGGCTACATAGATCCGATTCCCCCTATTGGAATAGCCCCAGTCCATGTTAGCTTTATGTACCAATGAAAGGATAAAGACACAAAAGTGATAGCCATAAAAAATATAATGTGTATCCTGGCACATGATCATATAGGCCCCCAACATCAACAAATATTTTTTCCAGTATTGGTCCCCCTAGGACTACACCTTCATAGTGAGCTACATATTTTTCATCAAGACTAAATTAAAATAGTTTACAAATAAAGAAAACCATTCCTAATAAATCTTTATAAAGGCATTTTCTAACATGGTAACATCATATCAATACACTGACAAGCTAATTCAATTATGCAAAACCATTCTATATAACTATTACACAATAAAGATCCATTTACTAACCAAAACCTTTGATACCAAGGGCATTCCAAAACCATTGTTATCCATTTATCCTTTAATTTAATCCAATGTTTTCAAAAGATAAATTAAATTATGCAAATATCTATATTCAAAACTAAGTTTGCAATTTGAATTAAGGTTAATGCCATCACAAGGCCTAAAATTCATCAATTTTGGTGAAACCTATGTCGCCCATTTTAACCATAATCATAAAGCTTTAATGAAGTCAGAAAACCATCAATTAAAGAATGAATAACCTATTTAAAATATGTGAAAATTAATTCAACCCAATAAAAGTAAAAAAATCTCTATAATATTTTAAACACATCAACTTAAATTATATGATACATTAAATTGATGCCACAATTAAAATTCAAGTTAGCGAAAGAGAATTATGCTTTAAATATAGAAGAAATCAAGGAGAAACAAAGTTTAAAGTCTTCGTTAGTAATTCCTATAAACATCTTAAACTTTCCTAGGTTGGGAGTTAAATAGAGAAAAGTATAGTGTTTGATTTTGATAACTAAAGTAAAAGGGTTAATGTGGTGTTTTAATACTATTTATGGGATAAAGTCCCAAAAATCCCTCACCCCAAGTGAAAAGAACAAAAACTAGGTGAAAAATATATAGTAGCATGGCGTGCCGCTGTCACAGAAGGTAGCCAGTATGTCACACTCTTATCATAGAACCTAAGTGGCATGGCATGCCACTATCGTGGACCCTTACTGCCTCAAGGTACAAAGATGACCCCGAACCCATTCAAAAAATTCCAAAACTTTACAATAACATCCTCTAAACATCTGTCATCATAATTCAAGTCAAATATTAACTTTATGCACACGAGATGGTCAAAAATAAAATGATCAAAATCTTATGGGGCGTTACAATTTGCTTTGACTCTAGATTATTACTCATTATTTTTAAAAATACTATAGATTATTGTATTTTTATAAATCATCAAAACATAAAATCTCTTTTTATTAAATATTGCTCTTATTTAACTTTATTAATGATGCTAGAAGTGGATTCCTTGCTAAACAAAAGTCCTTGTGGATTGATATTTTACTCCAAAGCTCTACTTTATTACTTACACAACCATGTATATTTGTGTGCGTGTTAGAACTCAGTGCATGTACCAGTATTTTTACATCTTTGATTTGCTTATATAATGTTGGCAGGCACTTGATGTCTAGGATTTGTTACATGGACAAGAGCTTGTCCCCTGCAGGCCATCACTAGTGCGCACATATATAAGAGCCTTATCATGTAGTTATAAGGTATAGGTGAGTTTGATGGTTCATTGAATAAACCAGGAATTAAGTATTTTTAAATTATAGTAGTTTCTTGAGTGAACTGAGCTTAAGTATTATCACCATTTATTGGCTCCTTATTCAAATTGGTTCTCTGTGCTTAATTGATAAAGGTGGTTTTTTTTATATAAATTGGGATGCATATAAATTGACATTGTGGTATATTATGATGGATCCTTCAATGGTATGGGCAAATTGCAAATTGTAGCATAACTCTACTTTGTCTATTTAATTGCATAATTGCAACATAATTTTTATATATGTCAAGTCACGATTGTTGACTTAAAGTCTTATTAGTAGACTTAATTTGAATTGTTTATTTTACATGCTGACTCATATTAACTAATTCGTGATTGTATTGAATATGATTAAGTGTTATGAACATGAGGTAAGATTTCATAATAGGTGGTCTTGCTTGTCTTATTATACTATGTTATGTCTATTTGTTCTTATTTTTAATTTTGGGTTGAGTATATCATTATTTCTTATGTGTTGATACTTCTTGTTCTCTTCTTTTTGTTGAATGTAGAGCATATTTCAATGATTGTTTGAGGCTTCTGTTATGATTTAGACTTTATCATACATCAAGGATGAGCTATATTTTATATCTACTTTAGGTTTATCAATTTCTTCTAGTCTATATATTTTGGACTTAGATATAACATTTGATTTTTGGGATTTCATCCTCTCTTTTTGGCTTTATTTAGATTTTTTATACAATGACTTTCTGGTCCAAAAGGATGGATTTTCCATATTATTAGTTATTCACTTTTTTATGATATTATATTTTAATTTTATTCAATTATACTTATTTCTATCTATGTTTTGGCTAAGTGTTGGATAGATTATTGGGTTGATTGGCTCTCTCGCTAGAGTGTTAGTATAGGTCAGACTTATGTCTTATGCCAGAAATGATAAGTTTTGTATTAGAGCCCTAGATTTATTGATATCTTTGAACCAAAATTCATCCAATATTGTCTTCCGAAATAGTAAGGAAAACTTTGTACTTCTCTTCGAGAGGATATAGGACTTTAGGAAGCAATTTCTTCTTTATTCATTCAAGATAAAACTCAATTCCAATTAGTATCTGTGGATAAAATTTATAACCAATCCTTCCTAGTGGGTTGTCTTGGTTAGCCTTTTTGGCTCAACTTTAATATACTAGTATGGAGTCCCCTTATATTGTGTTTGTTCCTGTGGTTTTAGCATTTCAGGAGGTATATTTCATGGATTTGTATGGTATTCAGCAAAAGAGGTACCTTGATTTTTGTATTGAATTAAAGTTGGAAACTCATCCATTTCCATTCTTACCTATTGAGTAACATTTGAAAAGTTGGTAGAACTCAAAACTCAGTTATAGGAACTACTTCATAAGGGATTTATCTATCTATCTGCTTTGACTTGGGTGCTCTAGTGTTTTTTATTAAAAATAAAGGTTTCATTAGAATTTTGATTGATTAAAGAAAGTTGAAAAAAGCTACCATCAAGAATACATATCCCTTACCCACATATTATATCTTTTTAACCAGTTACAGGGTGCTTTGGTATTCTTCAAGATTGAGTTGAGATTAGGTTACCGTCAACTAAAAATTTGACTTGTGGATATACCCAAGATATCATTAAATTCTTAATATCTGTATTACGAGTTCTTAGAGATGTCCTTCATTTTGACCAATGCGCTGACAACCTCCATCATCTTGAATAATGCACCAACAGCCCCTATTTTCTTGATGAATTATATTTTTTGGTCTTTTTGGGATTCTTTTATGGTAGTTTCTATTGATGATATTTTGGTTCACTCAAAGAGCAAGGAGGAACATGTAGGCCATCTATGCATATCTTTAGGAATTTTGAGAGAGAAGCAGTTGTATGCTAGAATCTCAAAATCTGAATTTAGATTGTCTTTGGTTGCCTTCATAGGGTATATGGTTTATAAAGAGAGGGTGATGGTGGATCCACATATGATTAAGGCAGTTAAGAGTTGGTTTCATCCTAGTTCTATATTATAGATTAGAAATTTTATAGGTCAGGCTAGTTAATACCACAAGTGTGTCAACAAATTTTCATATATTTCAACTCAATTGAAAAGGTCAACCTAGAAAAAGTTGCGATTTAAATGGGTATATAAGTGTGAAAGGAGATTCCAAAATCTCAATATTTGGGTTTGGGTGTTGTCATAATGGATGACCTGAATATCATTTCTATACTTTGAGAAATTTGAGGCCACATGAAAAGAATCATCAAACTCATGACTTCGAGTTCGCAATGGTGGTTTTTAAACTCAAGATTTAGAGACACTATCTTCATGTTTTCAAGAGTGAGGTACACATAGATCACCGTAGCCTATATCATATTTTCATAGAAAGGTATTTTTATTTAATATAGTAGATGAATGCAATTGTTGAAATATTATGATATCACCATCTAGTATCATCCGAGTAAGTCCAATGGGGTGATAAATGCATTGAGTCAGAAGACGGTATGTATAGGCAGTTTGTTATATTTAAAGACATTAAGAAAACCTTTAACTAGAGAGTTTTAATCTTTAGCATCGTAGTTCATCCAGTTTGGTATTTACGAAAGTGGTGGAGTATTTGTAAGTGTTGAGGTAAACTCATCATACCTTGTTGAAAACAATCCTTAAATGTTTTAGGATGGAAAATTGAACAAAATATAGAATAAGGTGGTATGACTTATGTTTTTAGGTGCCACACTTAATGCGTGTGCATTATTATGGTTTAGAGAAATAGTACTTTTTTTGTGGATTGGTGATTTTATTTAGAATGTGCTTACTAATGCTCTTGCTTGGCTTTATTATTTATCTAGGTTCAACAAAGATGTATCGTGACTTAAGACAGATTTATTGGTGGTCTTGGATGAAGAGGGACAATGTGTATTATGTATTAAAATGTCATAGTTGTTAGCAAATAAAGTACGAGCATCAGGGGCTTGTAGTTTTTCTTAAAGGAATGCAAATTCTTAAGTGGAAATTGGAAAAGATAGGTAGGGACTTCGTGGTAGGACTTCCTAATACTTTGGGGAAGCATGACTCTATCAGGGTCAGATTTGACAAGCTGCCAAAATCAGCCTACTTTATTCTTGTTTGGGTGCATTACAAATCAAAGAAGTTGGCCAAGATCTACTAAATAGAAATGTTAAGAATACATGGGTTTCCATTGGCCACCATTTCAAATAGAGGTATGTAATACACCTTTAAATTTTGGGACGGATTGCATAAGGATTCAGTCACCCAACTCACTTTTAGCATAATTTTCTATCATCAGAATGATGGATAGTTATAGTGGAAGATTCAGGTGCCTGAGGATATGTTGAGGGCATGAATAATCAGTTTCAGTGGTAATTAGGACAAATTGTTGTAATTGTATGGGTTCAAATCCAATACAACTATCATTATAGTATTAATGCTACCCCATTAAGGCAGTCTCTATGCAGAGATATACATTACCCATAGGGAGGTTTGAAATGGGTGAAGTGAAATCTTTGGGCATTAGTTCTATGAAGGAAGCTTGAGAAATTGTGAGATTTATTTGTTGAAACATTGTGGGTTGCACCACACACTAAGGGACCAGGTTCCTAAAAATTACTCATCTAAAAAAACATAGTAAACAAACAAGTAACACAACACGGTGCAGGAAATATAAAGAACATAGGTTTTAACATGGAAACTTCCTTTCAAAAGGGAGGAAAGACCATAGCATGCAATCCCAAGCACTAAATAGTTCACTATAATGAACCTCGTGATTACAAACTCAAACTTGAACCTAACTCTAAACTTTTTCAGCTTGTAAACACTCTACCACAAGCTCACCTTGACAACTTTTCCAAGATTCCTTAAAAACTGATTAACTCTAGCCAGTATCAAGCATAGGAAACTCTAAAAGCAAGAAGAAAATAGCATTACTCTTATAGAATGATTAATTCAGATACAGAATCAAACTGGACTAAAGAACATTTGCTATTTTTGTACACACAAGAATTCAGCTCTTGAGCAATGTTAAACATGAGTTTTTGCCCTTTTCTCTCTGCAGCTTTCTAATTTGCAAAAACTACTTTGTTGAGAAGAATTCTTTTCATTTTTTAGTGGAGTAATGATTAGGGTTAAAATGCAATTGAACCAGGTCTCTATAATAGCACAAGTAGCACCTGTCTAGTTTGTTACACTAGATCACAACACTGTGCAGGTGTGTGCCTGCTATACTTTTAGCCTTGAAGATACAGGGACCTGTTCATATATTGTTAGCTACTCATCCTAAAACAATATATAGTAATTTACCCATTTTTGATGATGACAAAGTAACCATAGAGTTCTGAGCAACAATATTTATTCATCCTATTAAACCAGAGTGATTACTACTTCTTAAGATGAATGTTTCCCCTATCATTCTATCGTCATACTTCCATTATCATACAACATAGGGACATGGTCCCATGTTGTCAATTGATATTAAAAATGACATTTACTTCTTCCTATCACTATACATTCTCCCCTCTATGACTTTGCCTTCATACCAACTAATTAGCAAATCACATGCAACCCCCTATCAACATGCCATTCACATATGCAATGCAATCATTCACATACCTACTACTAGTACCTGGGTACCTGGACCACTACCATATGAAATGAATATTTCCTCTTGTTGCATCATTGAAAAGTTAAAATAGTAAATCAAGAGTAAAATAAGCACAAGTTAGTTAACTTATGGCCACTAGCACAACACTAACGTAAAGAACTTATTTAATAGAAAGGGGAAATAAATACAACACACAAATAATGATTCATTCATATGCAAAGGATAAGTATCATTGTAATGTGTAATTTAAATATTCCAGAGAAAAAGCCATGTAATTAAGAAAGCTTAAATAGGGGAGGAACTTGGAACGATGATTTGAAGAGGTAGAGCTAGGTTATTATTTTCTATAACATCATAGTGTAACAATTCCTAGGTTAAATGTCTTATCTCTGCAGTCAAGATGAGAACCTCATCTGTCATAGTGGAGACTTTTTCTTTACGTCAGAATTTTCAAATTTAAGCTCATCAGTGACACTTGAATGCACAACAGTCAGATGTTGAATTGTCATGTTTAATTTGCTGATGTATGTATGCTTAGCGGATATATTGAGTTCTAATTCCTCTATTTCTTTAAGGAACTCCCCTTGGAAGTTGGTGCTTGATTTCTTCTTCACACACTCAGTTTTTACTAATTTCTTCATACCAAGCATTAGTAATATAGTTTGTGGAGTTCAATTCTTATAGATAATACAAAAGTGATAAAACACTTTATTTAACCCGTAACCATAAGGTATGCCAAGAACCACTTTTTGTATGTGTTCCATCATTAATTCAGGTAACCTAATGCACTCAAAACTGCAAAGCCATTCTATGACATACAAATCAATAGTTGAAGCAATGTCTTTTTTGTGATCTAGGCAAAACTACTTTGATTACAAAATCAAACGCAAATTACAACTCACTCTTGAGTGATTTCCTATTCACTACAACTACTGATTTACCTTCAACCTTTGATAGAGTTACCAAAAAATCTATTTATAGTTTTTTCCTTGAGATAGTCCTCACACCATAGATAGGAACATCCATAATTCTCCCAAGTAATTCAACATCAATATTCAACTTTCTCCCTTGAACTAAAGCAGCCATCTTCATTTTTCTTTCAAAAAACTCTAATATGTAATAGAATTCCCTGACTACCACATCAAAGACTGGGGGAATAGGTCATTCCATATAATGCATCTAGCATTGGTATTTTACCAGCTAAACTAATTCGAAGATACTGGGTTCTATTAACATGCTTAAGTCATAAATCCTTCCAGTTAACACTTTTTGATTTCACAAGAACCCATTTCTCACTTTTTTAGGAAAAACCATACTTCTATCCCCATTTTTCATTCTATTGTAAGTGATCACAGATTCCTTGACATCCACTTTCCACTTTTTGGGACCAGATCACTCAAAAGTCTCCTCTTTTTCTCTAAAACTTTTAGACTTTTCTCCGGAGTATCTTAAGGTTTTACTAACATTTTAGTTCATGAGATAAAACATATCCTTTCCTGGTTTATTTGATAGCAAGATGAGATTTTTTGCAACTTATGCATTATCTATCAACGTATTATTTGAAAAAGTTTGATGGTTCAAGAATGATTCTTCCTCAACAATTTGACTAAATAAGGGGTTTGGCCATGGATGAGTAGGAGACGACGGGTGATTTTTAAAAGTTTTGAGAAAGGACTTTTATTAATGGCGAAGCCCTGGTTACTTTTTATAGATCCTTTCCATACAAGAATTATCTGTGAATGAAATTTTCTTTTTGATAAGAGCAGGAATAGGTATGCCTAGATATGAAGGAAGGAGCAAACATAGGAAGGGTTTTTGAAGGAATTTGATGTTATCAATTTTAATTTAGGGGTGACTTATTTTTTCTAAAATAACACAATTTTCTAACACATCAAGAGAGCGAGGACATGTCTTTATTAGTTAGAACAATTAAGAAAATCCAAATTCATGATACTATCCTGTGAAATGGGACTAGGTCCCTCTCTTTCTTGGGTTGAATCCTTAACTTTATGGATGTCACATTTTCCTTTTCCAAAGTTTTTCCGATGGCTGTATACCTGCAAAGATCTGATACTTAATTATACCAAAAAGCGCCTATTTTAGCAAGTATACATGTCTCCAGAACATATCAAATTATGAGGACAAAAGCCTGATCTATTTAGTACGTCAAATTAATTTGATCAAATCCTAACCTCAGGTTGTTGAGTTCAATACACCACTTCATACAAAAACTTGTTCTAAAAAATGTCTAAGGGCTAGGTCCTAGACTTAGCATCATTCAAATATCAAAGGTTTCATCTGTATTACTTTGAACTAGCCAGTATCTTTCAAAATATTTTTCACATTTTTTTAGCTTACTTTTGTAATAGGAATGCTGAAAAAATCAAGGAAATTCTAATCTAGGCTCTTGTTTGCACTCTTTTCTCCAAATATTAAGATAGAATGTCTAGATGAATGAGAAGATATATGCTTCCATTTTGACCTTCTGAGATGAATTCCACTGGGACCATGTCCTTGTAAAATCTTAACTGGATACTTCTTGAGGTTTTTTTATTGAGATCTTGGTTGACCATTATTATCATCACTCCAATATATATTAAGTTTATTATTTACCCTTATCTTCATAAATATCATCCCTTTGTCTGTATTTTATAGAGTTATTCTTGACTTAGAAATTTAACTATGTTCTACCAGGGACCAATTCCTTTGAAATCAACTATTCTAAAGTGAGACACTTCCACCTTGAAGTGTCTTGAGAGAGAAAACATTGTAATACTTTCAATTTTTAGGCTTCGATCATACCTATCAATGAACTATCACTGACTACAATCCCCTTTCTCATACCCGGTACCATGAGCAGTTGTTGGTTTTGGGAACCTACTTGAGTTTCAGTACCCTGTAGGAGCACAATGGTATGATCAAATCCCTTTATGCCCATATAGGTATATAATTCCTTTTCATAATTTCCAGATGGTTGAATACATTAGGATATGGTTTCCCTTAAGAAACATATCTGGGACCATTCATTTGAGCTCAAATACAACTCTGACAATTTTCTTTTTTTACCTATCTCTTCCACAATAAGTACATAGAGACTTGTGGACCTTGTTCTTATCATCATGGGAAACCTTCCCTTGATACCTAAAAACATTAGATTATCATTGATAACCGGGACCCTTTTCATTAATAACACCTTGACTAGTTAGGTTTGAAAGAAAATATGAAGTTGCAGACCATTTACGTGATTTATTATGATTTTCTCTTAAAAGGAGCAGGTCCCTTTTCTACTCTTTATTCTTATGTAGTTAAGGCATAATATCCTTGAGAGTCCTTAAGATTCTGTTAAAGTTTAATCTGAAGCTTTGAAACTTCTTTCTTCTCTTTACCATCTAGAGTATTTTGCTTTCTCTAGTTGACTTATACAACTCAGATTTTCAAATTCTACTTTAGTGAGCATTTTTTTAGTTTTAGAAATTTAAAAGGTAAAGTAACCAATTCAAGTTCTTGATTCTTTAGTTTCTTCTCTAAAGCATTTTTCTCATCAGTTAGTTCAAATGCAGAGTCTATCAGAAAACTTGTAAGCCTTTTTATCGTCCATGTACAGTAGTTATCTAGGTTGTCCTTAATGTTAAAAAGAGTTACCTCATTTTCTTTTTCATCTTCTTTGGCTATCATGAATGCAAATGAGGAATCACAGATAAATGGACTCTCTATTGTTGCATAGACATAGCTTCGCAACTCTTATCTTTATCAGATTCACTTGAAAAATATCCCCATACTACCAGAGATTGCTTTACTGCATAATCAGTTTCATCCTTGCTTCTTGAATTTATAGTGACCTGGTCCTTTTTATTTCATTTGTCACCTCCAGTGTAGAGGTGTTCCTAGTAATCTATTTTGTGCATTAGATAACTCTTAATGAAATTCTCAAGACTTTCACATTGGAGACACACTTTAACGTTGCTTTCCTTTTTGTTGTTGCTTCCTCTTATTTGGAACTGACCATATTTCCTCTTGGCTTTAACAATCCTTATTGCCATAGGGGCAAAATCAGTGTCCTCTTCTATTGAATCATGTTTTGAGGCCTTAAATTCTAGGAATTTTCCTTTTTTTCTTTATTCTTCTCTAGCCCTTGTTTCTTCTTGAGGTCATGGGTTTTTACATTTCCAATCAGTTTATCCATAGTGAGGGTATTCGGGTTTTTTACCTCAGTTATAGGGTCCACTTTTCTTTACCAAGACTTAGTAAGAACACCAAGAATCTTACCCGTCTTCTCATATAATGAAATCACTTTTCCCATGTTTTGAAGCTTATTTTTGATAGAAGTGAATCTTGTATGCATTTCTTGGAATGTTTTTCCTTCTTTCCTTGTAAATATTTCATACTGAGCAGTCAAGATGTATACTTTAGAATCCTTTACACAAGCCGTACTTTCATAAGCAGTCCTTAAGAAATGTAAATCATATTTTGAGGCCTTCAATTCTCGGAATTTTCCCTTTTTTTCGTTCTTCGCCAGCCCTTGCAGCTTTTTGAGCTCATGGTTTTTTAGATTTCTAATCATTTAATCCATAGTGTGGGTTTTTGAGTTTTTTTCCTCAGTTATAGCATCAACTTTGCTTTCCCAGGACTGACGAAGAACACCAAAAATCATTCGTTGTTGCTTAAATTATGGAATCACTTCTCCCGAGAAGTGAAGCTCTGTTTTGATTGAATTTAATCTTGTATAAATTTTTTGGATTGATTTTCATTCTTTCCATGTGAAGGTTTCATGCTGAGCAATTAACATGTATACTTTATAATCCTTCACATTATTAGTACCTTCATGAGCAGTGCTCAAACGATCCCAGATCTCTTTTGAATTTTCGCAGGCACAAATCTTGTTATATTCATAAAGTATCCCCGGTTTGAATCCTTAGAAAATTTTCTAGAATCCCTTTGTTCGGACCCAATACGACTCATGGTACGAGCTATATGCTGGGGTACGAGTGGTGAAATCCTATAGTAAGCTGACCAGTGTTAGTTGGTGGTATAATTTTTGTTACTGGAATGGATACGACTTAGGGGTGAGTGTCATATGGTTGGTTACAAGTCGTATAGGTAACTCATAAGGTGGATAGTGTTTGATCCTCCCGGTGTTGCATTCTACAAGGGATATGGATCATTGGTGTGGATTATATGTTAAGATTATAACTTAGTTGGATGAGTCATATATTGGATAGTGTCTGCGCTATTATTGAGGGTTGGTTACAATCTTGTGGGTATCAAACCTAAGGGAGGTTAAAACTCATAAGAATATCAGTCGTGACTCTAGGTCTGGTTTTTATGGGATTTAAGTAGAGGTATTTTTGACATTTTCCTACTTACCCTAATAAAGACCCATGACTTCTAATACACGTCAAAGGTTATTACCCATTTATTTTACTCTTAAATGCTTAGAAACTCTTCCTAAACATATCATAATTCTCGCAAGAGCTTTTGGAGGAAAGAACTAGGGTTTCAACTAAGGGATTACTTTGTGGCTTTTCATGGTGAATTCTTTCAATCAATCTTCCTGGATTAAGGCATGATTCTCTTCTCTAATTATAATTTCAATTAATGACATGGTTACATTGTTGATTTCATAGTTTTTGTTATGCGTGATTATGGCTTTCAATTTGGGGGTTTTGATGCTAAATGCTTGGTCATGATTTCCTATGGTTTTAATTATGTTTTCTATGCATTAACAATGGTTTTGGACAATTGAATTGCATGGTTATTATTTAATGGTAATGAAATTTGTTTTTGGTTATGTTATACCCCTAAGGTGTTTGATAAAATGCTTATAAAGATATATTCAATCCATTGACTTATTTTAATGGAACTTTTGCTTGTTTTTAGCTTATATATGAAACCTTAAATATTTTTCAATGGTTTACAAAGGTTAATGGCAAATTGGTTATGCTTGAGGAGAACATGGTAGTCTCCCAAGAGGTTTAATATGGCTAATGATAGGGAACTTGAATATCCGTTCAATATAAATGGTTTTTGTATGGATAATGCTTGTAAGTATGATAGTATCATGATACACTGATTTATTGAATAACCTTGCTTAATAAAATGATATTTAGATTGTTTGGACTTGGTTATAGTTTTGGCATTGAAGGCGGATAGTGTAAGCTAAGCCGTGAAAGGTGCAAGTCCCGGGGGAATCAAAATCAAAAACTCATGTTTGTCGAAATGAGGAGTTTTCGATGTCTACATATGAGTGTCATATTTATTTTCGAGGGATGTGCGATTCATCATAACGATATAGCCTGGTAGTGTGGCTATACGACTTAGGACCCTTTCAGTAGGGGGAGCTTAACCCATATGACCCGTGGGTGGTAGTACGACTAAGCTACAAAATCTAGGTAAAAATTTTAATGACATGCTAAACCCGGTCCATTTTTCCAGCACTTATATAAATGTATGATTGTTTAATTAGATGGTTTTTTTCTTAGATTTGATGAATGGCATTACATTATACTTATCCCGATTTTTATGTGAGTGTTCACCCACAAACTCATTTGCCGGCAGCTGTATACCCACGCTAGGAAGGAACCAGTCGTTTGACTCATCCTTTATAGTACTTGATTCAGGAATAGCTTAATGGACTAAAGTGGTAATTTTCCATCATTTCATGTTTGACATTCTTATACTTCTTACTTTCTTTTTGGTTTTTGCTTTTTTTCCATGGTTGGAGGCATGTCCCGACCGAATATTTTTATTTTCTTGAATAAATAATTTATGGCACTTCTAGGGTTGGTGTGGGAAGAATTGGTATTGGTGTCGGCGTTGGCATTGGAATATGCTGGGAGGTTGGCATTACCGAACATAATTTCTCACTATTCCATCGTATTAAATTTTGTGTTTGACTATCATATTGTGTTTGATATTTTTTTCTAAATGGATTGGTAGAATGGATGGTTGTTTTTGTATGGTTAGACTCAATAGGGTCGGTCATGGTTTAGATCCTATCCCAGAGTTTTCATGAGAGAATTACATAATCTTGTTATATGCTCAAAATTCAACTCATCAAAGGATATATAAAGTGGTTGGGTTAGGTTAAGGAGGCGGTACCTAATCCTGGTTGGACATGGGATGCCCATTATGAAAAGGCTTCGATTCGGGCTACGTCAATTCATCAGGTCCTATTCCATGAACTAATAATTTCTTGTCTTTGTAATTTTTTCAACCTCTTTTCTATCATCAACATCATATTCTCTCTTGATTTTCATCATCTATGAGGACCATCAACATCAAGAAATATTTTCGCCAACATGAAGATCTCTAAAAGGCATATGAGGACCATCAAGAAATATGTTAATCATCTCACTATCCTCAACCATAATAATGTCTTACGTCCCGGTTTTCTACTATCGATAATAGTGCCTTTTAAATCTAAGTTGCCTAGTGATTGATTGCCCTTCTTCCAAGTTGGGCAGAGCATCCATGCTATCTAAACAATTTTAGGTGTGTTCCTTTTAGATTGTTTTGGCTCTAATACCAATTGTTGAAACCTTTGGGGTTGCACCACACTATAAGGGACAAGGTTCCTCAAAATTAGTCATAAGTACTAAAATATTGAATTAACCAGGAACACAACATAGAGTAGGAAATGTAAATAACACCAGAAATAATGTGGAAACCTCCTTGATCAAGATAGGAAGAACAGTTAATTTCCCTCACAATCTCTCAAAATATCACAAAAATCAACCTCTTCAGTATAGACTCAAACTTGAGCCTAACTCTAGGCTCCTCCTGGTTGTAATAACTCTACTATAAGATCACCTTTACAACTCTACAAAAAATTCTTCAGAACTGATTAACCCTAACTAGTATAAAGCTTAGGTAGCTCAACCAAATCACTCTCAAAGAAACAATAAAAGATAATTACTCTTATAAAATTATTAATTCTATTACAGACTCGAGCCGGATTCAATAATATTTTCTATTTTAGCACACACAAGAATTGAGATCTTGGGCAATGTTGAAGATTAAGTTTTTGCATTTTTCTCTCTTCAGCTTTCTAATTTGCACAAACTACTTCATTGAGAATCATTATTTTCCTTTTATTATTTCTTAATAGTTAGGGTTAAAATGCAATTTGATTAGGTCTCCTAAATAGTACAAGTAGCACCTGTGAAGGTTTTTACACCAAACGACAAAAATATGCTGACGCGTGCCAGCTGTACTTTTAGCTTTGAAGATATAGAGACCTGCTCCTTTGTTATAACCTTCTCATTATCAAAAAAATAGATAGCACTATCCAAATAAATTTCATGGTAGTTAAGAGTATAAAATCTAGTATGAACATGATAAGGTGAGGCATATGTCTTTCAAGTTTGGGAGAAGTTTTAGTTAGGTTATCTCATATGAAAAGAGTCATGAAATTTGAATAGAAGGGTATGATTAGTCATCATTATATTAGTCCATTATAGTCTTTTAATTACGTAGGAATGATAGCATACAGGTTGGAAATGCCCCCAAGCTTGTTAGTGGTATATATGATGTTCCATGTGTTTATTCTGAAGAGATATCATAGGGAGGGGGATTACCTCATCAAGTGGTATTTAGTTTATCTAGAGATCAGTCTTACTTACGAGGAAGATTATGTCGTAATTGTTGAATGAGATGTAAAAAATATAAGGAAAAAAATATTCAAATAGTAAAGATCTAATTAAAGAATCATTTGGTTAAAGAAACCACTTGATTAATCGATAAGGATGTATAAGAAAGGTACCCTTACTTATTTGTGGTTATAAGTACTCTTTCTCTTTATGACTTGGTTTTATTTTTCTTTTTTGATCATTTAGGGATTAATTATGGGTGAATTAGTATCTTTTGTTATAATACATTCCATCGTAACAGGTAAGTCTATCATACAAAAACTTGGGTAAGTATTTTTATTCCATTGGGAGTTAAAATTTCAAGCTACCCTAGTGTAGCATAAAATTTAAGTTAGGTATGGTCTTTGGAAATCCCTTAATGTAATGGGTAAATTTGATTTACTATAACATTATTTAATGTTAGCTAAGAGAATAAGGAACCCGTAGGGTATTTTTGGAAGTGTATTCCTATAAGTAGAACTTCTGAAGTTGATCTTAATGTAAAAGGATTAGTAAAGGATGTCATGGTTCTAGGGCATGTGGAAAAAATGGAAAATAGAAGGATATCTAACTTTTCACCTTGCCACTCCCACTATGGTTGGTGGCATATCTCTACAGAGACTGCTGCTATAGTCGAAAAAATCCTTCTATAGCGAGAAACTCCTGCTATAGTATTTTTGCAATAGTGAGATTGAGTCTCTATGAAAGTGTAAATCATTGCAAATAATCTGACTTCCCCAAAAATAGATCATTATTCTATGCTCAATTTTAAGAGAAGGTCTTAGGTAATTTTTGTGATTTTCATCAGGTTTTCAATAATTGTCTTCGAAAAGAAAAATAATCTATCTCCATTAACTAGTTTTTTTTATATTTGACATTGGAATAGTTAGTTTATGGGTTTGGGATGGTTTAAGCTTGACATAGAAGATTTTTAGTGCAAGAGGTTAAGTGAGGGGTAAAACCATAGGGTTTTAACTGCTAATCGTTAAAGTACCCTTGCATATGAATATTTCATTATGTTAACTAGGATATTTTTTTAAGCTGAATTATGTTAGAGAAACCCTTCAATAAAGAAATAATCATCAAATGGTCAGTGGATTTTGGGAGTAGGTTATAATCCTCAATGTTGTTAGTTATTTGGTTGATATATATTCTGTTCATGGTTTTAGAACACAAACAATCCAAGGTAGCCAAAAGAAAGATCACTTAAGTTTGTTAGATCAATTCAAGCATATATCGAGGTAGGTGATGGATTAATTATAGTTGAAACTCAAATTTTTTATTTGTATGTGCTACCTATTTCATTGTATTACTTGTACATGTTAAAGTAAAGTGAATGACACTTTGATATCTTAAGTATTGGTTTCTTGTAGTGAATTTATATGTAAATTTTGTTAGTTGTACAAGCTTTGTTTCCATATTGATTATGTTTTGTGATTGTTGTTATATCTATCTTTATTGTACTAAAATTTTGACTTCTACATGGGATTGATTGGTATAAGGTTGGCAGGCACTTGATTTTTGGAATTTGGTACATAAACGAGAGCTTGTCCCTTACATGTCATGACTAGTGGGCGCAAACGTAAGACCCTTAGCATTTATGTTCAAGGTACAAATAAGTGTGATGGTTCTTTAATCGAACATAGATTTAATTATTTTATTTGACTTTAATGGTTTTTGGAGTGATCCAGTCTTAAGTATTTTTATTATATGTTGGTTACTTGAGCAAGCCAGGTCTATGTGATTAGTTGCTAATGGTTGTTTCTTATGTAAAGCGTGATGCATGTTATTTGGCATTATTGTTCATTATTATGTATTCTTGAGTAGTCCAGGCTAATTGCAATTTGTTAGACAACTCTAAGATGTTTGTTTACCTGCCTAATTAGGACATTATCTTCGTATATGTTGAATCATGGTTGTTTACTTACAGTCTTTTTGGTCTACTTCATTTGACATTTTTACTATCCATGTTGACTAAACTACATAATGGTATTGAATTTGAACTTGTGTAAGGTTGCATTACAGTTTTTTATGGTTATCTTGATGTATTACACTATGCTTATATGTTCATATTTCTCTTATTGGGTTGGTTGTTGACACTGCCAGTATACCATTGTTTCCTTTATGGTGATACTACATACACTTGTTCTTTTATCGAGTACAAAGCATATTCTAGCAACTGTTTCAAGACCTCAGTTGTGATACAGATTATATCTGAACTCAAAGGTAAGCTTCATCCTTTGTGCTGACATAGGTTCATTAATTACTTTCAATCCATTTTGTTTGGACTCAAACATTATTTTTGATTTTTTGGGTTGCATTCCCTTTTTTTAATATTATTTATGTTTGGTATGATGACTTTTAGGTCCTAGGAGATGGATTTTTGCATTATTACTTATATACTTTCATTATGGTATTGGATATTGATTTTATTCAGTGACATTTATTTAGTTTCCTAATTTTAGACTGTGTGTTGGATGGATTATTGGGTTAGTTGGCTCTCCACTGAAAGGTTAGTGTGGGTGCCACTCACAAATGGTTTGCGTCATAACAACAATGATCTATCAAAATTATCTCCACAATGTACAAATGATTCTTCAATCAAATTTTGTTAATAATGGTGATACAAGTAAAGATATGCAAGAAGGCAACACAAATCCCTTCAAGGGTATTGCAATAGCTATGGAAAACAATTAAGATACAATGAATTTCAAATTTAGCCCTGACATGGGCATCACAATAGTAATAAATAATAATCAATTCTAAAACAAGACCAATACCAACAAAACATACACCATACATATAATAATCTCTCAAAACACTAATAATACACAAATAAAACCAATATCATCCCCAACACGAGCAACACAATAATAGTAACCAATTTTCACAGCGTAGTTATGAATGTGTTGTCCAACCCATATCATGCTTTATATGAACTGATAACTATCATCTTGCTGTAAAGAAATTTAAGGCATGACCTACTATAAAATCCAAAATCTTGAGTCCAAAGCTTTCAATAAGAAGGTTTTTTCTTCAGTGTAGCTTTGGAACAAACCCAATATATCAAACATATAATCTACACATAAATATGAGACTAATAACATATGCTAACATACTTTTATTCTAGGATCAAAATCAGTTTAAAAATCATCTCTAAATATAAAAGTTAAAAAGTAAAATTTTAATAAAGAGTCATGTTACCAATACTTTACAAGTTCTAATTTTGAAAATCTAGTGAAAGACAAATCGAAATCGAGATTGAAATTATTAATAATCTTATTTTTACTTTGTAGGGTAAAATCCAAAATCCCATGTTTTGAATGTATTTAAGTAATATAATCACTGGGTAATGACAAAAATTAGGTTTGGAAACTTTCTAAACAAGTTTAAAGAAAAATATTCTTTAAAATAGCCAATCCTGAGTTCCCAAAGCTCAAAAAGAAGAAAAGGGAATAAAATTATGAACACTTGAGCATTTATGTTGTTCTATGAATAGTACCTCATGGTCATGACCCATCCCTCACGATCACACGGTCAACAGTTAAACAAGACTAAAATGGACAAGGTCATTACCCATGCCACATGATTGCATAGTTACAAGTTGAACAAGACTACAATGGCAATCACGATTGCGGTAAAGAGCGCCAAAATCATGAAAACAACCCAACCCAAACAACATCATCATGATTGTCCACCGTGAAATCACGATGCATATCCTACCTTCTCTTCATAATTGCAACAACCCCCCACGCATTTCCAATGTTTAAATTATTGGTGCATCAGAACCTGCGTAACAAAACTCAATGTAAGTCATAAATAATCCGAACTAACCCTCGAGGTTTTTTCAAAGTCCTACAAAATTCAAGTAGGTTAATTTTGAAGTTGTAGACTCAATAAAATAGTAGAATTTTTCAAAAGAGGTTTTTATCAATAAGTAACCTCCCAAGAACCCCTTTAGGCAATAATGCTAGTTTCTTCTCCAAAAACCAAAAGAACATATGAATTCTCAAAAACCAAACCAGCTTAGCAACTAACCCAAAATGCACATTCCATATCTAATGGAATAACAAAATCTCTCCTCCGATGCTCTAATCATTAAAGGTTGATCAAATTCAAAAATATCCATTTATTGTCTAATTAAAATCATAAAGTCTCATATATTACACTTAACTACTTCGGGAAACATGCCCTCAATTCCCATAAAACATAAATGATATAAAGTAACTACATAGAAGGATGGAATGGTTAAAACAAAGTAAATTGAAGATTAACCATTAGGGTTATTACAACTAGATCGCAATCTTCACCTTATCTGTGTTTCATAATCACAAGTACAATGTTCATCATAACGGAGAGCTATGCCCACTATAAATGCCCAAGTGTGAAATCAAAACCTAGTCAATAATACTATTAACCAACTCACTTGAATAGACAAATATTACTTCAATCACCACAATAAATTTTGCATGCTATATAAACAAACAAAAAGTCTAATGTGCATACTATATTGCATATCAATTGTCAAACCAAATCCCCACACACATACCTATAGGACATGTTTTCCTGATAGTGTTTCCTTGAATGTTACAAACTTCATCCATATAGAATACCAATATCGTACCCGATCCTTGGTATATCAAAAATCATGTAACACGTACCATGACGATACCTCACCTTCCAGATTACATACTATAATAATATGTATTCACTATCATTCAAGGTGTAACACACTACACTAGTAATTTAAGTACAAAATTTATCATCTTAAAATATATAATCAATTTTATATCATCTTTCTCATGCATTTAAGCAAAATCAACCAATTTCACAAATCACACGTAAGTCTGATAACCAGATAACAAAGATTTATCTAATGAATAGGATGGATCCTAAAACAAGTTTATAGTTATAATAGATATAAAAACATACCTCAAATATAAGTCAAAATGCAACTAATCCGAAATATCCTTGACTTTTCCTATAGCTTTAGATCATTTTTGGTCTAATAAACCACTAAATACCTCGATCCATGTTAAGGTGAATGAATTCGATGCTAAGAAAAATAATATATCAACCTAGAATCATTAAAAGGTTATTTTAGGATATTCCATAAACAATACTTGCCACTTTATCAATTTATGGTTTAAACCCCACCATAAGCCTTTATTCTAGTGATTCAATGAATTAATAGATTTATATGTGTTAGAATTCCAAAACTATCTTACCTCAAATGTAGAAATCACCCATACTAGTATAAAATCACCTCTCTAAAGTACTAGGCTAAAAATTTGTTTGTTTTGGATAAAATAACATTAAATCTCATAACCAAAGTGTGTTAGCTGCCTGTTGAATGCTATAGTAGTCCATTATCTGCTACTATGGGCCCGTTTTAGTGGCTAAAGGCCCTCTTTAATATTTTCTCACCTAACTTTGCCGACTACTACGATAATCGAATGACCTCTAATGTATACCTGCTACACAAACACTGGGACTTCTACAACTATCCTTAACTAGTAACTCCCTTGGTTTTCAACTACAAAATTTTTTCATATCATGGTAAATTCTATAATTAAAGTAGTCCAAACCAATTTCTCATTTTAAAAGTTTCTATAGACCACTGCACCTCTCATTTATAAATACATCACATCAAAATTATAAAACACTACATCTTGAGACATAGATTATCTCTAAACCATACAATACTTTATTTTTATCATAGAATATCCTAGCTTGAGATTTTAATAATTCTAATCCTAGGGAAAAATCTACCCCGTTACTTACACCCTAAACAATATTATCATAATGCGATAAGTCATTACACCCTTGACTGCTGTCATATAACCCTTTCCATATCATCAAAGTCATGGCATCAAAACTTCTTCACGCTTATGATATCTATCCTATGGGATATTCTTGCACTTGTGAGGTCTTATTTTGTCACTGACCTTTGTCATTGGTAGAGTAATGTCATGTCTACTATAAGATTTTTGCAGGTGTGGCATTGTCATTAGTTAATAAATGACTTTTTGCTCTTTTGGGGTATTTTTTATATCTTAGTTTTTGGAGCTTAGAATCTTGATTTTGAGATATTCAAAAGGTGTTTTTCTGTTATTGTTCTTTGGATTTAACTCTTTCACTATTTTTACAAGTTTTTATGTGATTTATTTATAATTTTATTTTTAAATCATGGATTTCAGATGGAAAATTTGTTGTTTTAGGGTAAGGTCAATAAATAATATTTTGACAATTTCAATGTCGATTTATCTCCAATATCAACTAACTTTCATATTTGAACCCTTTACTATGGGCAATACTATTTTCTTTTAAATTATTTTTTCTCTTGTGGTTTCGAGGTTAAATATTGAGTTAACTTTTTTGACCTAAAATATTAGTATAAAATATGAGTGTGTATAGAATCATTTCTTATGTTGAATACATATTTAATTAGATTGTGATCATTTGGAGGCTTTTTAGAATGGCAAAGCATCAGTTTAATTTTTTGAGTTTTTTTAAACATAGTTGTCTCATTGATTTTTTTAAAGTGTTTAACTGTTTCTTACTTGTATTGGGAGTAATGGGGATATGAGGGTCCAGATGAGATGACTAGAATTTATGCCGGTTTTGATGTATTTATGAATGGGTTAAAAATGACAAACCTACTATATTTATTGTTGTCTTGAGCTTCTTGGTTATGTTATATGTTTGGTAGATGATTGAGTTATTACTTCATTTATTTCATTATACTATCATGTTGTGAGTTTGAAAATATATCAAGATAATTTTATGGATCATTGTGAATTTGAAATGACTTTTTTCTAATCCTAGAAATTTTACACTAGTGTTGATATACTCTAATGTATTTCATTCCCCTACCACATGCAAATTCACATGATATTATGTACTATTCTCTGACGGCTCTAAGGCAGATTCTGAGGTTTATTTTTACTTGAGGCACCACAATTTTTGGTATACTCTTTGATGGCCCTACGGGGCAATACAAATTGTGTTGTTGTGTCATTATTACTCCGAGTATAATTATTTTTGGTATTTTTATAAAATAAATTAATGGAGTAAAGAAACTAAGAAACAAATAGTAGAGACTTTTATTATATTTTGATATGTATACAAAAGAAAATCTAAGGCATCAGTTTATAGGAAATCTTTTCAACCTTTTTAACCAATAAAAATAAGAGGTTTATTTATCAGAAATTATTCATTTGAAAATGAATGCAATGTTGACAATAGAGAAGACATTCATACTACCTATCATTTCTTAACACTCCACCTTGGATGTCTAACACAAAATAAAGTGAAACTCTAATAATGCATATATTGTAATACATATTTTTTATTTATTTTTAAATGCCTCATTAAAAACCTTTTAAAGAAAAACCCAAAGGGACAAAACCTCGATCAAGGAAAAAAGAGTGCAGTATATATTTACTCCCCCTAATTTAAGCATCACTTAACATCGCGATAATATTACATCCCAATTTTGTATATCATCTTCTCAAATGTTGAGGTTGGAAATCCTTTGGTGAACAAGTCTACTAAATTATCACAGGAACAAACCTACCGTACACTGATATCACCACTCTTTTGGAGTTTAGGTGTAAAGAATAATCTTGGCGAAATGTGCTTTATTCTATATCCTTTAATGAATAAACCCTATAATTGTGCTATGCATGCTGCATTATCTTCAAATAAAATCAAGGGTAATTTGTTGGATTCCATACCACATTTTTGCCAAATGAGATGTATCATGGATCTCAACCACACGCAATCCTTGCTTACTTCATGATTTGTTAATATTTCCATATGGTTTAATAAAGTGGCTAGGATAGACTACTTGTAGATCACTATGATATGTCCGTATCTACATATATGAAAGCACAACCTATTTGAGATTAAACATTGTGTGGTTTAGATAAATACCCTATATTAGTATAACCTACAAGATCAGAATTGCAATCTTTTAGAATAAAATAAACCCATATTGGTAGTCCTTTTTAGATACCACAATATGTGTTTTATTCCATTACATGCCTTAGAGTAAAAGAGGAACAACACCTTGCTAACAAATTAACAGAAAAGGTTACATCACACTTTGTTGAGTTAGCAAGATACATTAATGCACCGATTCCACTAACGTATGGTACTTTAGGACCAAGAATTTCCTCATTCTTTTTGTGAGGTCGGAATGGATCCTTAGTCATATCAAGTGATTGAACAACCATTGAAATACTTAATAGATGTGCTCCATCAATATAAAATATTTTTAAAACATTTTTTGCATAGCTAGTTTGAGGACAAAGATACCATTTGTCAAATACTCAATTTGCAAACCAATACATAATCTTGTCCTTCCAAGATCTTTCATCTAAAATTTCTTATTTAAATGATCAATTTCCTTTTGATGCTCTATTGAAGTTCCAATAAGATTTATGTCATCAACATAAATAGAAAGTACAACAAACTATGATGTTTTTTCTTTATAAACACACATGGGCAAATTTCATTATTTATACAACATTATTTAGACAAATACTCATTAAGAAGTTTATACAACGTGCGTTAAGATTGCTTCAAACTATAAAATGATCACTGCGATTTAATTGAATACTTTTCTCGAGATCCCTCGTGCAATTTATATCCTTCAGGAGTTTCATGTATATCTCATTATCAAGTGATCCATAAAGATAAGTCGTAACCACATCCATCAAATTCATTTCAAGACTCTCAAGAACAGTAAAATTATTGAGATAAAGTAATGTTATTCCATCCATAATTGGCGAGTATGTATCTTCATAATCGATGCCAGTCCTTTGAGAAAATCCTTGTGCAACAAGGTATGCATTATATATTTGTATTTAATTTTTCTCATTTCTTGTACGCTCAAAGATCCATTTATATATAATAGGTTTAATACCATTTTGTGTTTGAACTTTAGGTCCAAAAACTTCATGCTTGACAAGTGCATTCAACTCAGATTGAATTATTTCTTTCCATTTTGGCCAATCATTTCTTTCTCGACATTTTGTGACCCACTAAGGTTCAAAATCCTCACCATCTTTCATGATTTTTATTGCAATATTATATGAAAAGACATAGTCCACCATTATTTTAAATTAATTCAATTAGTTTCACCATCAATTGTATTTATAGATAATTTTTCATTTTCTTGAGGTTCACGCTCATTAGTTCCTTCAGGGATATAAAAATTGTTCAAATCTTGAACTTGCATATGTGATTCTTCCATAGTGTCATCTTGACGATTTATTTTTATTTTTGTAGTATTTCAATCCTTACAACCCTATGGTCCACCACACTTCAATCTTTCTTTGTACTCATTAGCTATGACACTAGTAAATGGTCCTATAAGGACCTCAATTTTGAATTAGGACATTAATTGTAGGGTTTTATGATTTTGTAATACTTTTAAAATCTAGTACCTACTTTACCATATATTGTGTATGTATAGTTATGGAAAAGTTACAAACTCAAGGTAAGTTTTTTCCTATATATAAAGGGGTTTTCCTTCATTGTAATTCATCCCTCAATAATCCCTCAAGAGAAATAAAGAAGTGTCTCTTCTCTCCGCTCTTCCTCTTTATTCATTATTAGTTTATAATGCTTTCTAAATATTTTGACAATTTTTCCCTTACCCATAGGTATTATAGAATACATCTAAGATATTAAGACGGTTGGCATGGTTTCAGATGCATTCAGTATGATTTGGGGGAGTTTGATTCTCTTAGAGACTTTAAAACCATTACTTTGACTTTGATAAACATTTCATGTTTTAAGTACTAGATGAAAATATTGATAATCCCATTAGATCCATAATTTCAATTTTGGTATAATAGTGAGATTGGTATAGGTTCAAAATCATTACTTTACATTGATTATTCTTTTGAAAAATAGCGAAATAAGCTAAAATAAGGTCCCGGGAGTTAATTTGACAACATATTTAAAAAAATTTGACATTGACATTGACTTCAAAATATCAAAAATAGTTGTAATGACCCTTAAGTTAATTTCTCAATTACCATAAATTTTTGGTGTGTTGAGATATTCCATAGTGGATACAAGTAATTTACGACTTGTCAGAACTGTCGATTTGGTTATATAATAGTTTTGTTTTGGTTCTAGGAGATCTTATTGGATTTATTCACCTACATCTGATTATCTACGCTTATTTATCTTAATTTGGAGGACTTCTCGTGTGCATAATGAGTTAATATTTGTTTAGATAGAATCTAAGTGTTTTTTATGTAATGTTGATGCTCAAGGTATGTTCAAACCAAAGTTGGAAATGAAATGTTCAATTAAATTTCAGACGAGATAACTAGTACTCCGAACTTGAGCTATGTTTTATTCTAGTTTGTCTTGTGTGATTTTATTGTGTTTAAGGACATAATTCATGGTGTTATATGTTGTAGAATCTCATTGTGATGTTTAAGATGATATTAGGATGAAATAACACTATTTTGGATGAGGAAATATAACCACAAAGAAAGGACTTGAAGACCAAACTCAATGAGAAAATAACAACCAAATCTGGAAATTGTGGACACAATGGCATGACACTCTACCTAGCCTCCGCTATGCGGGAATGCCACACTTTTGGTGGCATTGTGTAATATCAATTCTTGTAGCTCAACGTGATAATGGCATTCGATTATACTCCTAAAATAAGGAACGATAGGATAGAAAGTGGGATATATGGGATAGGATCATACTCTTTCAGTTGATTGAAGTTATGATTTGCATTTAGGATAGGAATATACCTAAATTTCCATATTTTGCTAAATAACTGAAAGAAATTCAAATGTGTTTTTCATAGTAATTGCATCCCCGCTCATTCATGTAGTTGTAAGGATAAGTTAGATAGTTAATTAGAGGTTAGGAAGACTACAATCATAGAATAAAACTCGTGAACAAACAACAAAGATAATTAACTAAACCAATGAAGTTACAATACAAAGTGTGATTGTTTGTTGTACCTTAGCCTTGGGTTTTCACCATCATTGTCAAATAACCTTTACTTTATAGTATTGTTAATATTACTTTTAATTGTAAACACTCAATTAGTCTTTATTACTTTAGCACTTGATTCATCTTAATAGTGAACTACGATTAGATCGTGGTTTAACACAAGTCCCTGTGGGATCAAAACTTGGCTTTTATAAAGGCACTATAGTACTTTTGTGGACAACGTATACCTGCGTGCGTGCTTTGGTGGACTAAATTTTTAGCAATATTGTCAGGGACTTGTTAGTTGACAATTGTCATAGTTTAAGTATTGCTTTCTGATTTCTTAAGTGCTAATTACATGATCTTAGCTTTTGTTTGTTGGCATATGTTTAAAAACTAATTAAGATGGCAAGGGATAGGGAGTTAGTTGAGAAAAATCTCGGACCCATGTGATGTTTAAACCAATTGAGGAGGGACGCAGTTTTTCTCTATTGAGTCCCATAAATTCATTAAGAAGAAGTTATTCCCAAACCTATGGTTGAAGATCCATAAGACCGCAGAGAAGTTATTTAAGTGGAAATCCTACTAGAAAGTAATGTTACCTTACCCATCCACTGACCCACTTCAAAAGGTAGATTTTAGTTTAAACAAAACATCGTACAACTTTTGCACAGTAGCAGGTAATTTACCAAATAGTCAAATAAGGATAAACAAGTTCAGTTATTGAACTATTTCATAATCAATGACATATTTATACCCAATGGAGTATCCACAGATTATGCAAGCCTAACACTTTTACCGTTCTAACTCTTTGGGGGAAGCAATGAAGTGGTTAAATGCTGAGACAATGGGTTATATCACTACATGGATAACTTAGCCAAGAATTCCTCATTCATTTCTTCCCATCCAGAAAAACTACAAGATTATGTAGTGAGATATTTAGCATCAACAAATAAAAGTCATATGACAATCAATATCATGCTTGGGAGAGGTTGAAATTACTTCTCCGGGACTATCCATACCACCAACAGTGTAATATGATATTAGCTTACAACTTTGTTCAAGCACGTGAGCATAATATAATTTTTTTCTTTAGCTGTAGGTGGTCAAGCATCTGAGAAAACCTATGATGAGGTTTATACCTTGTTACCTATTTCTCAAGGGAATCTATACTGGCATGGTGATATATATAGGAGTGACATAAAAAAGTATGCAGGCATGATTGAAGTTGATATAGTCACAATCTAAGCCACCAAATTTATTTCTATTTAGAATCAGTTGATGACATCAATTAACAGATTGAGTGTGAATCAATCTCCAGTTCTGGTGAATACAATTCAACAAACCCTATTTTGTGTGAGATTTGTAGGAAAAGTGGCCACTCTACAGTCTTTTGTATTGCAAATCTAGAGTCTAAAATTTTGTAGGCAATGCACAATTACCTAACTATGGTAATGCTTACAATCAAAAGTTGAAAAATATAATGACCCAAAAAATTGATGAAATAAGTGTTTCTATGTGAAATAACTATTTTACCTTTCGCTATAGTTTCATTATAGTATTTCTAGAGTATATGAGTGATTATCACAGTTTCTGATGCATTTTTGGGTCTTTTGTGTAATATTGTGTTAATGATGGCTTCAAGAGCCTTATTATGGACTTATGTTATTATCTATCAATCAGTGAAACAAATGACAGAATGGACTATGCTAACATATCTGGAACATTTATATTAGGGTGGTAACATATTTGGTCGTGTTTAACAATTTTAAAATCTCTTTTTGACCTTAGTTTGCAAAATTATGATTTGATATTATGGGGGTCAACATTGTGAAAATGATGCCTTAAAAAATTCTAATAACCCTATTGAGTCTGTAGCATAGAAATATAATTTGGTGAAATAGTTTATTTTAATATATCAGATCCCAAATGAATCCCAATGTTTAGAGAAAACTTTGAAAATTTCAAAGTTTCAACTGTCATATATGTGGCCTGCGATCACACCTTTTGTGTAAAGGGTATTGATATTGTAGAAGGTGAGTGTTGTGATCATAACATCTCATTCTGTGCCAGGGTATGCGATTGCACTTTGTGATAGCAAGACCTTATTACTAGGAAAGGGTATCAAAAGGAAACTTAGGTTCCATTCTTACATATTTTTCACCTTGCCTCTTGAAAGATAAACCCTAAAATAGTGTGAGAGACAAAAAGTTAAGCATGTGGGTGCTTGGAAAGCTAGATTAATGTATATTTCATGATTCTCTTACATATTTAAGGTGAGATTTCAGTCTTTTCTTACTCTAATTCTTGATTTATTATTCAAAACCCCAAAACCTTTATAACTTGATTTTTAAAAAAATTTCACTCCTTTTCTGTTGTATAAATTTTTAATACTATAATTACTAATTTTCCTCAATTGAACCTTCAAAACAACTTTGATTCTTAGATTTAAAATGTATTTCAAAAGTTTTACCCGATAAAGGTTAAAAATAGTTTTTCTTCAATTTGAACCTTGTTTTTAACTCTATTTCAGTTGGGTTTTCAACTATAAATTCGGTAAAAATAGGAAACACGTTTCTGAAGTGATTTTTTTAATTTTGTCCTTACCGACTGAAAAAATTATTTTGGGGGTCCATTTTGACTCTGAACTAAAAGTAGGTCATATGGGTATCGTTGGCTTTGTTTTTATGTATAGTTTTTATATTTCATAGTCTTAGTTATTTTTGGGATTCTTTGAGAGAATTAAGGCTTTGTGGTTGAAGTATTCACAACAATTTTTGGATTTTGAGGTAGGTTATGGCTTCACTATTTAGACTTAGTTGGATAGTTAAACTTTATATCAAAATGTATGTTAAGGGTGGGACCAAATTGTGGTATCTAGATATTAGTATGTTGTGCCCGTATGGGTGCTTGAATAGGGCGTAATTTTTTAATTTGACATATCATATGATATATGTGATCGTTCTGGGTCTTATGTGATGTTGATAGCCTGGAATACATATGAATAATTATATTATGTTGATTAGAAAAGCCTATTGTTGTGTCTTTGGAATATTCTGATTTATTCAGACTTTATTGGTATATGAATCATATGGAGAATTCATGGATAGTGGAAATAATGAGTGAAAGTTGGCTCACATGGTTGGAATTGTAACATTATGGTTGGTTATGGAAATACTCATTTTGAATAGTTGTGAACATTAAATCATCATTCTCATGTCATCATATGCATTATATCACTTGTTTGTTTTATTGCTTTATATATTATTGTTGACCTTTATGTATACTTTATTTATGTCTTATATTATGTAAGTGTTTTGGGAAACTCCAGAAATACTAGAAAAAATGGAAATACTATACACACTAGAAATACTAGAAAAACTGAAGTTTGGTATTAGATATTGGATATATGGACCTTCTCCGAAGGATTATGCTGGAGAAGAGTCATAGATATTGATAATATATGGGTTGACGAACCCCCTATGGGTCGCATATTTGGAGGGTTTCCTCTGTGGGTATAAATGGATGTTGTTGGTTGACCTCGAAGTTGTGTGTCAACCTCAAGGTTATGTCTACTTGATCTATATACTTTTATTGATACTTGACCATCTTTTATATACATGTTCTTCTCTATTTATACTAGCAAATGATATAATATATTCTTATATTATACTTGTTGTGTTGTTATTGTATTTTTGGTATATTAGAACTGTTAGAGCAAGCAGTGTGGTATACTATTTTTGATATTTTCTTACTGTAAAGGATGTTCCCTAAGTGTATACTTTGTGTACTTTATTTTCTACTTTGTTTATCGGCCTATGATACCTAATGAGTACAAGTGGGTCATACTCACTCCTACTGTACCTTTTTAGATCAAATTTTGGTTTGGGTGTGCCTACGTTGTTTGGCTCGAGCAATTGTTGGAGCCTTCAAGGTAGTAGATGACTTTTAGGCATACAGATGTCTTTTACTACCTTTCTCGATAGACTGTCTTGACTTTCATTTTAGATATAGATTTTCTTATGTATTTTCATATCCTATGTATTTCTTTGGGATTCGAGTAGTACTTTATAAGTTCCTATAGTTTTGACACCTGGATTTGGGAGTTATGGCTTCATTGTTATGTTTCTTTTCATATTTATTATACTTATATGGTTTGTCTTTGTTCTAGAATTATTTCCTTGGGGTAATTATTGTGTTTTCCCCTATATGTATATCTTAGGATTATAGGCTTACTTATAAAGGTTGTCAACGACATATGGCATCATGACCCTATAGATTTTGGGTCATGAGAAATTTGTATCAAAGCATCCAGGTTTCATTGGTCTTAATGGTATAAGAATGAGATTTCTGATAGACTCTCGTGGATTGGTATGTAGACATCTGTCTCTATCTTGAAGAGTGTATAGGATATCCATAGGAAACTTTCCTCGTCATATTCCTTATCGTGTGAATTTATCTATACCATATGTTCTTAGTTATGTCTCACTCTTTCTACGAAGATGGTGTTGACTAGGTCCTACAAGGTTAGACATGCGGAGCCTTCTCCCAGAGGAAGAACCTCGATTCAATGACGAACTCCAGGGTGTGGATGGGCCCGTAGATCAACCACATATAGGAGGAGTACTAGGGGACTCTCCCCTGATCCCTGTTTTAAGCAGGTTAGAGGTGTGGGTTTAATTTCATTTCCTCATAATTCATCTGCCCTAATTTTGGAGAGATTATTTGTTAAGTTGTGCCTCTTCGTTGGTTATACCGGGTTCTCCTCCAGCTCTCATTGTTGGTGCAATTATTGACACTGAATACTATTTCTCTATCAGTGCTTAAAACTTATTATGTTGCACTGAGATCAGTAGTTCAGCTGTAACGACCCAAAATCACTTCGTGGGACATCACACGTTGCTTAGGGCAACGAGTAGCCCCAAGCTTACCCATTGAGCCTATCACTTCTAAAAATACTCATTCAAGAAGGAATATACAAAACACTGACACTGTCATACAAATGAAAGGATATACGAAGATAATACTTGATCCAAACGACCACAAAACTGGAAATCTCAACACAACTATAGTATGATAACTATCCTGACAAAGCCTCTACTACTCTATGAATTCGAGAGCCGTTGGGATATGTCTCCAACTGAATCAAACTGAACATAAAGTAATAACATAAATACTTGAATACTTAAATGTCTGAAGATATGTCCTCGAACCATGAGGACTCACAACTGTAGAAATGTAGATGAAGGTACTCAGGAATCACTGACGAGGCTGGGACTCAGCACCTGAACCTACATTATAATACAATGTATCACATAGACGTATAGGTGGATCAAGACTAGGGAATGTACAGAGTATATGGGGGTGTAAGTATTTACATAAAATAATATCAATACTCTTTAATAAAATCATGCATGAAAATACGAATGACTTACATGGCTTGAATAAGTCTAAAATGTAAAGCTCATAAATCAAGTAGAATAAAGCATGTAACACAAATTTCGTGCATCATTATACTTTATCTTTAAAAATATGAATTTTTCTCTTATTCTCATTCTCGAAGACTAAGGAAATCTTTAAACAATACTTTCAAACTCATGCATATATCTCATGGAGAGTAAAACTTATTTAATGCTCAAGAACTAATAACTCTTTTGAGCTCAAACACTTGGAACTCGGAATCATATAACTTTGGTTTGAAAATCGGTGATCAAATCATATTAATAGAAAAAAATACTTCCTTATTTGGAAAATACTCAAAGCAGTTCATTCAATTTAGAAAATATCTCATCTCAAAGCTTTAGGGAAAATATTCTATCTCTATGGAAAGTACTTTAGTTTAGAGAGGTTCTCTTGACTGACATACACCATGCAAGCTACATGGAATCCAACCTCTTGTCCTCCTAAGGAAGAAACCTCACATTCGGGAGAGTCGTCATACTCTTGCCAAGGAGTATAAGCTCAATTCAGTGATCACTTATCTCGGCCACGGGACCAATCATCTTGGCCTTAAGCCCAAAATCTCAAATCTATAGTCGCACGTATTTGGGGTAAGAAACCGTGGTAACTTACCCAACTCGGTGCTAAATACTACTCCCTTTAGTTTATCTCGCTCATATCATGGAAATCCACTTTCAAAATAATCTCATTATTCATTAGAACCCAACAATCAAATTGTAATCTCATGTGGTAGAGTGGATTTCAAAACTCTATGACCATTCGGTAAAAACATTTCTCAATAATCTCAAAATACTCAAATCATGGATACTTTGAACATAATAGTTCATAAAATTGCAAGTCTTAAGTAGGGCTTAATGACCCATAATTCAATCTCATGTTAAAAATCATCAAAATAAATAATATATAGCTTATAAATTCATACATCATAGAGAAATTTGGAATTTATAGTAATTTAGCTCATAATTTCAACATACTCATATTATTCAATATCTCAAACAATTAAACTATTAACTTCTCAAGGATTAAAATCATAGTGTACAGACCAGGTGTAATTTCTCCAGAAAACACGTAGAAATATTGCCATTAGACTCTCTATTCATGGATAACATCAAAAGCTTGCAACCAATAACAATGGGTGAAAAACCCCAATTCAATTTCCTGTAGAATCTCATAAATTGCAGAAAATTTTAGTTTAAATAAGCTTCTGGGAACAAGGATGAAAGGATTACCCTTGTTCAAAATCACTCATACCTTAGACTATGAAATTGGATAAACAATCTTGCTTCAACTCTTATTCTTACTCTTGAGAGAAGGTTCTTGCAACCCTTGAACTTGGAGAACTTAAATCTCAACTCAATTTGTAGAATCTATGGCGAGTTCTTGGATTTCTTGTGGAAGGGTTTTAGATTTGATTTTCAGGTAGAAACCTTAGATCTATTATATTTTGGATGATGAATAAATCCATTTTCTTCATTTGGAATATATTTGGTTGCTAAAGAGTGAAGAAGACTGAAAAACTCTTTTTAAAACTAGTTAACAAAACTAAACGGGGGCTGCGACGGTCGAAGCGATAGTCCATTGCTAGCCTGACGGTCCGTCGGATCGTCCATCGAACGTCGGTTAGAAAAAAAAATATTTCCTCAATGCGACGGTCCATCACAAGTCTGACGGTCCGTTGGATCATCCATCACATGTTGTCCAGGATGAGGCCACACTGCCTCAGCGACAACGATCTCAGTGATGGTCTGTCGCAGCCTTGACGGTCCATCGGACTTGGGCCAGGAATGGGAGTTAATACCTTGGTTACAACTGTCCGAGCGACCATCCATCACAAACTCGAAGGTCCATTAGTTCATCCGTCATACCTGGGTGGTTACAATAACTCTCAGTAAAATGACCATAACTTCTCACCCCGATATCGAATTTGGACAAAATTGGTATCGTTGGAAATCTAGTTCAATCCTCTACACGACAAAAAGTCAAATTTAAGAAAATTCTATATGGTTGAAGCACCAATCACTTGGGACGTCACTTCTCAATCATTTAGGGCTGGAATTACACTTCACTTGATAGACTCTAAGGTCCGGACTACGAGGGAACTTTGCATGCTCTTACAATATCTCCCCCTTGGAAACATTGAACCTCGAATATCGGTAGTTAGTCTTGGAACATAGGAAAATAGAGTACACATAGCTGAAGCAATTTGCTAAACGACTCAAAATCTCTCTAAACTCTTAAATGCTTTAGAAATTGCAAGAACTTATGCAAGAATAGATTTATAGCTATACTTTAGATTTAGAAGGGGCTGAATTAAGGATAAATAATAACTCTGGATCGATCTGAACTCGTGAAAAAAGGTGCGGGTATTTGGCTCATATGATTGTTTTGCCACCCAAGTTGCACCCTCAACAAACTGGTTCAGCTATAAGACATTGACCAAGGGAACCTCTTTTTTCCTCAGTCTACGGATTTGAAAATCTAGGATCTCAATGGGAATCTCATCGAATGAAAGACTGTACTGAATATCAGCACTCTTTGAAAGATCTACAAAAATAAAGTCACCAATATGCTTCTTAAGCATGGAGACAGGGAAAATAAGATGAACGGCTGACAACTCTACAGGCAACTCAACCTCATAGGATACTTTCCCAACACGGCCAAAAACTCTACACGGGCCAACATAATGGGGACTAAGCTTTCCCTTTTTACCAAACCTATTCACCCCTTTCATGGGTGAAATATTTGAGTACACCAAATTACCCACTTCAAACTCAAGATCTCTTCTCCTCACATCGGTATATGATTTTTGATGACTCTGAGCTGTCTTTAACCTCTTTATAATAAACTTAACTTTCTCCGTAGCTTCAAACACTATATTAGGCTTAATCACTATAGATTCACCTACTTCAAACTAGCTTATTGGTGATCTACATCTTCTAGCATACAAGGCCTCAAATGGTGCCATCCCAATGCTAGCACGGTAACTATTATTATAGACAAACTCTACAAATAGATAATCCTCATCCCAACTACCTTTGAAATCAAGAGAACACACTCTCAATATATCATCTAGGATCTGAATAGTCCTCTCAGCCTGACCATCTATGTGCGGATGAAAAGCAGAACTCAGAAGAACTTGTGTACAAAGACCTTGCTGAAACACCCTCTGAAACTGAGAAGTAAATTGAGTACCCCTATCCTAAATAATTGACTAGGGAACTTCGTACATCCTGACCAACTCTAGGATATCCTGTGCAGTATAAGATGTATTGATGGGCAAGAAGTGCGCGGACATAGTTAGCCTTTCTAGAACAACCCAAGGAGAATCATGATGATGAAGCGAGAGAGGTAACCCAGTCACAAAGTCCATATTCACCACCTCCTACTTCCAATTGTGTATACCAAACTCTTTCATCACACTAGCAGGTCTTTGATGCTCTACCTTAACCTGTTGGCACATTGCATACTTTGCTAAAAACTCAGATATATCCTTCATCCTAACATTCAACAGATTAATTTCCCATAAGTCACGGTATATCTTTGTAGTGTCGGGATGAATAGATATCATGCACCAGGCGCTTCAGCAATAATTCTCTACCTCAGATCATTAACACTTAGAACGCATAATCTACCCTACAATATCAACACACCATCTCCCTCTTGGGAGAAAATATCTACCTATTGGTCCTTAAATCCCTCGTTTAGTCTAACCAAACTAGGATCTCTATCTTGCTTCTTCTTTACTTATGAAACTAAAGAAGATTCGGAACTACTTTTCACCAAAGTACTTCACTCATCTAAATCAAATATCCTAGTACCCAATCTATCCAGACAATGCACATCACGAGCTAACTCTTTCTTACCTTCCTCTATATGAGCAGCACTACCCATAGACAATCTGCTAAGGGCATCCACCACTATATTGGCGTTGCTCGAGTGATACAACACACTTATATCATAATCTTTTAACAACTCTGACCACCATTACTACCTAAGATTCAACTCCCTCTGAGTAATAACATACTGTAGGCTCTTATGTTTAGTAAACGCATCAACATGAACTTCATAAACATAGTGTCTCCATAATTTTAAAGAAAAGACCACAATAGCTAACTCAAGATCATAGGTTGGGTAATTCTTCTCATGTGGCTTTAATTGTCTAGAGGCATAGGCTATAACGTTACCTCTTTACATCAACATAAAACCCAAACCAATTCTAGAGGCATCACAATACATAATAAAACCATCTGTACCATCAGGAAAAGTCAACACAAGGGCTGAAGAAAGTTGAGTCTTCAATTCCTAATAAATCTTTTCACAAGAATCGGACCACTAGAACTTAACTTTATTTTGGGTCAACTGGGTCATGGGAGATGCAATAGAAGAGAAACCTTCAACAAAATGGCAGTATTAGCCAGCTAGACCTAAGAAATTTCTAATATTAGATAAAGAGATATGTCTGAGTTGGAAAAGATTTGGTGTGGGGTCTATGCAACCTCATTGATGCTTAGATATACTTCAAGCTAGGCCTATAGGCCTCTAAGAGTATTTTGATCCTTACTTTAGTGAAAATGTGAGTTTGTTAGTGTAGGGTGGGGAATCTTCCCATGGTTTCAGGTAAGTGATTCTATAGGGTTTGTTCTTATTTGTTTTATTTTTTATTGGCTAAATTTAGGGAAATTACAAATTGATTTTCCAATTTTTTCATCTTAGTTACTATCAGTATAGTAGGTGAAAGCTTCACCTTCCCCATGGTCATTTTTTACAATTCTTCTCAACAGGAGTGCCCTTTGAGCCTAGTATCCCTTTTCCCTTTATAAGAAAATTTTAAAAAATTTCTATTAGGTAAGTTATTTTTTCTTGTTAGTGCTATGTGTTATTGCATGATCTGAGTTTTTGGCTATAAAAACATTTTGATTATGTTGAATGGCTACTTTTGAGATACCTAGGCTCTTGTTTATGAGTCTTGTACATCACTGGCTTAATGTTGAATTTATGTGTTTACTAGGTTGAGCATACATAATGATCCTACTTGAGTTTAGCATATCTAATGTATGAGTGAGGATTTTGTTGTATTACTTATTACATATTGTTGTCTAGAATTTGCTTGGTATGTTTGCAAATCAAAATAAAGAGTGTTGCTTAAGGGGATGATATATGAATTTTTTTTATAACCTTGTTCCATACCTCATTTCCTTGTACTTGTACATGCACTAGATTAGCCTGTTGATCCTATAGATGATACTTTTTTGTAGCCTTGTAATTATCATAGTTCCTTACTTTGATTGAATTTATCCAAGGCTTCTAAGTGATTTAGTTTAAAAATAAATTATGTTAAGGGGTCTAAAATTGAATTAGAAAAGGTAAAAGTGAAGCCCCAAGTAGTAGATTTTGGTGTAAAAAAATTGACTTATTGTGGAAGTGAGTAATATAATGAAGAAGAGAGAAACTGATAATAAATTATGTATTGGTAGAGAATATTCCCTATGTAATATATGTGGACTATCTTAAATAGATAGGGTAAAACAAAAGAAGATGAGTGAAGAAAGAGGTGGTGAGAAAGTGGTTTTGAGAGAAAAGGTTAATATTGAATGTGATGCATTAAAGATCATAGGGAAGATAATCACTCTTCCTAGATAAAATAATTTTGACCCATCCCTTACACTACATTATAACCCTTAAAGTCCTATTTGATCCTAAGTATTAATATTTTTAAATTTGTAGAGTACTACACTAAGGTAAAGCTTATGGTTCATCTTATGTAAGTTGTGAATTCCTTGTGAGAGTATAATTTGATTCATATATCTATTGTTGAGATTAATTGCATCTCTTTGAGTGATTATGTGTAATTATCTTGTTGTAAGGGCACATGTTTGATGATAGTTGGGTGACCTATATGATCTTCATGATTGAGTATTATGTAAGAATTTGACAAATTGGTGGGTTAATTCTTGAGATTATGATGTATTGAAGTAGTATTCTTGAGCTTTCAAGTGTATATGACATATTTGTTTGTGAAACTTGCTATCCGTGTATTCATTGTAATACCAACTTAAGCATGTTACTTTTAGTAATAATATCGGAGTCTCTTTTAACTATGGTGCTTCGACTAAAGAGTAGTTCAAAAACGCACAAGGCATTAAGTGTGGGGTGATGATCTTAGGTAGATTTAATCACCTAAGCCTTGTTATATACTATTATTTAGCTTAGTTTTGAGGACTTAACATATGCGTAGTAAGTTAATATTTGTTTGAATAAGCATTTAATTTATAAGTTATATAATTTTTATGTGAAGGTGTATTAAAACTAAAGTCGGAATAAAACTGTTCAATTAAAGTTCAAACAAGATAACTAGTACTCTAAGCTTGAGCTATGTTCTATTTTTGTTTCTTTTGTGTTATTCTAGTGAGTTTAAGGGAATAATTCATGGTGTTTTATGTTGAAGGAAGCTTGATGTTTAGGATGATACTAAGATCAAATACATGCTATTTGGGATGAGGAAATACAACTATAAACCTATGACAAGAAGAACAAACACAATGAGAAAACAACATATAAATCTAGAAATTATGGACCCATTATTGTACCACACTACATAGCCATCAGTATAAGGGAATGCCACATCCTTGTTTCCATTGTGGAATGTCAAATCCAATAGTACAAAGCGATAATGGTATGAATAGTGGTTCCATTATGGGCTAAACACCCTTTTACGGGGTCAATATGCAACACCTTGGGTTTTAATCCATGAAAATTGCCTGAATTCTTTGTTCTACACAACGTACAACTCAAGGGTACTAGTCCTATGATAGGGTATGAATGGTGGGTCTTGGTTATATGCTAACCAATGTATGTTAGTTGGTTTCTATCCAATTTATGAATGGATAATACTAGTTGTATATTAGGGTACTAATGGTATGATGACAATTGTTTGTTTCACTATATTTAGCCTAGAGATATCTATTATGCCTATAGTATGGATTAAGGGAACTGTTCATATAGTTGGGTATGGATTGGCTTTGGTGGTCATATGTTGGACATTGTTGGGGTCCAAGGGGAGTCTTAGGGTACGAATAAGGGTACCACTCATACACTACGGTAATATTTAAAGAAGTGGTTTTACCCATCTATAGGAGTTTTATATAGTTTAAGTAAGGGGTAATCTGGATATTTCCCCTCTTAAACATTTAAGGCCCCATAACTTATAACACTCTTTGGACATCATTTACCCTATTAGTCTAATCTCAAACATTTTGAAACTACCTCAAATTCCCTCAAGGCTCTTGGGTCAAAGAAGGCTAGGGTTTATTAAACAAGGTTAATTTCGTGATTACTAGGGTGGTTTCTCTCCGTCATCTTCATAATCTAAGGCATGTTTCTCCTCTTTATTTGTTAGTTCAAACTAAAGGCGTATTTTATGTGTGATTTTTCTGTCATAATTGTGGTATGGTTTTGGGTCTAATATATAGGTTTAGGGGATTTTATTATAATATGTTTGTTAATGGTTTATCCATGTTTTAATTTTGGTTTTCATATTTTAATGGTTGTTTTAACATGTGGTTGCATAGGAGTGGTTAATTAATACTTTATTTTGGTTTTGAACACTATATTCCCTCAACATGTTTGATAAAAATGCCTGTGAGAATCTTTTTACTATATTTTTTTACTTTCACTAAAATCTTTGCATGATATAAAGTGGTAAATCCTACTCCCAACTGAATAGACACCTAACTATTATACTAGACTGAATTCACTGAGTTTCCTGAGTGCTTTAACTAACATAGTTTTACTGAGTTCTACAACTAACTGAGAGGACTATTGATCGTGAAAAAACTGACTCTATTCTATAAATGACACTGTCTTTAAATAAATAGCTAAATTGTTCGGATTAAAATATCCCTAGTACTCGATAGTATGAAAAGTAACGAATCATATGATCTTCAAAAGCATAACAATGTATACACGTTCATATATCATCTGTGGAGATGTTTTATCAAACACTTGTAGGGAATAAGCTTGTTTATGTACTAACACGTCATGATTTCATCACTTTATTCACATGGACATTCTATCAAACATTTGGGGTGTACAACTTCATGCACATAATTATGGATAACATATAAACATTGCAACTACAATGCCTAACTTAAAATTCCATCGGTTAGCATGCAATTCATATAATTCCTCATAAAATACTAATCTAATTTCATGAATCATATAATAATCGTGGATTAAAACCCATTTAACATCATAGACACAGTAATCACCATGTAAATTCATGGTTTTATCAATATAATCACATATTCATCACACATGCTATTCAGTTTCATGAAACTGGCACTTAAAGCATGGATTGAACTCAAACTACTATCATGAACATGAATTTAATCTAATTCAAATCTGGAAATCATAAATCTGAGATCTTGTATATTTAAAAAGGGATTCTTGGACTCTATGGGTGAAAGGGACCGATAGATGAATAACTAACATACCTGAGAAGAAGATTTCATAAGGGTTCTTGGAGAGATTATAGAGGATTAACCTTGATTCTTAAAATAAAGTTTTTTCCTCTTGAGAGAGAATGATTTAATTTAGGGAAAAACTGAATGACAAATAGTGTAACTAGGTTAATTAGGTTTGAATTTCGTGTTAAAGGCTGACTGGGATCTTGGAAAAGACTCAAATACCCTTGGAATAATTTAAAAACTCAAAACTTAAAACTGGAAATTAACTAAAAAATCCCTATCTGGGCCCTTGGCGCGATGCGGTGCTCTAGTGCTGTGTCACTAGAATGTGGACAACTAGGAATTAGACCATCAATGTGATACGATGGAATCATGTTACCCCTTTGATTCCACTTGGAATTTCACCACGATGTGGTGGGATCCCGTTGGTGTACTGGAAATTGAAAAATATAAAAATAAACTATGGCATAATATATCGGTATCGTGGTACCTCACTAAAAATTGACAATTGCTATTTTTATATGCTCTACGAAATGCTATTAGCCTGAATGACAGTGTTTAATGACTGAAACTAAAAGTCGCCATAAATTCTCACCAGAATATCAGATTTAGGCAAATTTTATATCGTTGACAAGTCTTTGACATTTTTGGGATGAATATAAGCTAGGTGAAAGTAAAGGGTTTTATAATATCTCCCCCTTGGGAACATTCATCAGTAAATAAGATTGATTAAACTGAGGACTACTTACAGACTGAGTTTATATGCTGGATATGCATATATAATTCATGGAATACATAACTGAACTAATTAATTAATGGGTGACAGAATATGCAATGATAACTGATACTAAAATTATAGTTGTAACTGAAGATGGAACTGAGTAGATCTAAGGAATGTTGTTACCTTAAGCTGAGAACACTGATAAGCCTAAAATCGTTTACCGAACATGTATAAATGGGAACTGAAAAACATAAGAACATGAATGAGTATGAAATGTAATACATGAACTAAATATCATAAACTGAACTGAGCCCTTGAGTACATAGCTTACGGGTTAGATTAGAATTAGAGGGTCAACTTTAAGGACCCATTACTCCAACTGGATTCGTCACGTGAAGAAAAAATAGATAGTTTAAATCATGATAGCTTAAGGGTTATACTGCATCTCCCCCTTGGGACAATATGTCCCTAGAAGAATGTTGACTTAACAGAGATACTGAGAAAAAGTTGAGACGATGCATGGGGCACCTATGCACTAAATCATAACTGGATATCTGGGATATGAAACTGAGACAGGATACATGAATACTCAGATGTCTTTCCCGATGATCTTCCAGGCATTTCTCCCAAAAGGGAAATTGACTTTGACATATTCCTTCTTCTGGATACTCAACCTATTTCTATTACGCCATACAGAATGGCACCACCAAAACTCAAGGAACTGAAAGATCAGTTGAAGGATCTCTTAGATAAGGGATTCATCAAACGCAGTGTTTCCCTATGGGGTGTGCCAGTATTATTCATACGTAAGAAAGACAGTTATCTCAGGATGTGTATTAATTACCGTCAACTCAACAAGGTCACGATCAAGAAGAGATATCCTCTTCCAAGGATTGATGATCTATTCAACCAAATTCAGGGTGCCAGTTACTTCTCTAAGATAGACCTCAGATCAGGCTATCATCAGCTCAGAGTTAGAGAATGTGACATTTTGAAGACAACTTTCTGTACTAGGTATGGTCACTTCAAATTTTTAGTTATGTCATTTGGTCTTACCAATGCCCCTGCAGCTTTTATGGATTTGTTAAACCGTGCGTTCAAGAAATACTTGGACATGTTTGTCATAGTCTTTATAGTTTATATTCTGGTCTATTCTCGCACAGAGCGTGATCATGCAGACCATCTTAGGATTATTCTTCAGACTCTCAGGGATCACTAGTTATTCGATAAGTTCAGCAAATGCAAATTTTGGCTAAGATCAGCAGCATTCCTTGGCCATATTATTTATAGTGATGGAATTAGAGTAGATCCTCAGAAAATCGAGGTAGTAATAAACGGTCTAGGACCCGTATCTCCATCAGATATTAGGAGTTTCTTGGGCTTGGCTGGATATTACAGATACTTTATCAAGGGATTTTCTTCTATTGTATCTCCCATGTCTAGATTGATTCAGAAAAAGATTAGTTTTAGTGGTCAAATTCATGCGAGAAGAGCTTTCGAGAGTTGAACACTTGACTCACCTCTGCTCCAGTTCTAACTATTCCAGATGGTTCAGACAGTTTTGTAGTCTATTGTGATGCATCGAGAGTGTGTTTAGGTTGTGTCCTCATCCACCATGGTAAGGTCATAGCCTACGCCTCCAGACAGTTAAAGCCATATGAGAAGAATTATCCTACTCATGATCTTAAGTTAGCAGCGGTAGTTTTTCCCTTGAAGATTTGGAGGCATTATCTCTATGGAGTTCATGTAGATATCTTCACAGACCATAAAAGACTCCAGTATGTCTTTTTCCAGAAAGATCTCAATCTTTGCTATAGAAGGTGGTTAGAGCTTTTGAAGGATTATGACATGAGTGTTCTTTATCATTCTGGCAAGGCCAATATTGTGGCCGATGCTCTCAGTCGACTTTTCAAAGGTAGTATTTCTCATGTTGAGGATAGTAAGGAAAAGATGGCTTAGGAGATCCATCATCTTGCCAGACTAGGCATTTGGTTAGTCGATTCTTCAGATGGTGGTGTATGTATTCATAGTAGTTCAGAGTCATCTCTAGTTTTCGAGGTGAAAGAGAAACAAGAAAGGGATCCTAGTCTTGTCAAGCTTAAAGAGTCAGTTTAGAAATAGAAAGTCGAGGTTTTTTCCCAATGGGGAGATAGAATTCTTTGTTGTTAAGGTTGTCTGTGCGTTTTAGGTATAGATGAATTGAGGAAGCGAATTCTTGCAGAAGCGCATGGTGCGCGATACTTTATTCATCCAGAGGCCATTAAGATGTATCATAACATGCGGGAGATCTAATAGTGGAGTGGGATGAAGAGAGATGTTGTAGATTTTGTGGCTAGGTACTCTACATGTCAGCAGGTTATGATAGAGCATCAGAAACCTAGTGGTTCCATGAAAGAGTTCACCATTCCTACTTGTAAGTGGGAATAATTTAACATGGACTTCATGATGGGTTTGCCTAGAACTCATCATCAGCATGATTCAGTCTAGGTCATTATAGATAGAATGACCAAGTCAGCTTATTTTCTTCCTGTTCGTACTTCCTATTCCACCGAGGATTATGCCAAACTCTATATCAGGGAGTTAGTCAGATTTCACAGTGTTCCATTTTCCCTTATCTCAGATAGAGGTACCCAGTTCACTTCTCACTTTTGGAAAGCATTCCAAAATGGTCTCGGTACCCAAGTCCATCTCAAAATAGCATTTCATCCTCAGACAGATAGTCAAGCAGAGAGGACCATTCAAACTCTTGAAGATATACTAAGGGCGTGTACAATTGACTTCAAGGGAAGTTGGGATGACCACTTTCCTTTGATTGAGTTTGCATACAATAATAGCTATCATTCTAGTATTTAGATGGCTCCATTTAAAGCTCTCTAGGATAGGAGATATAGATCTCCGATTGGTTGGTTTGAAGGTAGTGAGGCCTCAATCATAGGTGCTGACTTAGTATTCGACGCCTTAGAGAAAGTTCAGGTTATTAGAGAGAGACTCCAGGCTGCTCAGAGCTGACAGAAGTGCTATGCTGGTGTTCGTAGAAAGGATCTCGAGTTTGAGGTCAATGACTATGTCTATCTTAAGATCTCTCCTATGAAGGGAGTGAGGAGGTTAGACAAGAAAGGGAAACTGAGTCCCCGGCAAGTCGGTCCCTTTAGAATTCTTTGTCTCTTCGGCAAGGTAGCTTATGAGCTTGAGTTACCTTCAGATCTAGCCTCAGTCCATCCATTCTTTCATATTTCTTTACTAAAGAAGTGCATAGGTGACCCAGCAGTTGTTGTCCCAATTCAAAGCATCGATATTTAGAAAAGCCTCTTCTATGAAGAGATTCCACTTGAAATCTTAGATTATCAGACTCGTAGATTGAGGAACAAAGAAGTCCCTCTAGTCAAGGTTCTTTGGCAAAATCAATCTCATGAGGGAGGTACTTGGGAAGCAGAAGCAGATATGCATACAAAGTATCCTCACCTCTTCCCCACTAATTTAGATCAAGCTCAAGGTAATAGTTCTCCTTAATATTATTCAGTTTCACGTTCATGTTTCCAGTATAAGCTTTGTACCTATTAACAATTTCATAGTCAGTCATGCATTCATGTGTTAGTTGTCTATGCATCAGATATGCACGAGTTCAGTATGTTTAGCAGGTCAGTCATGAGATCAATTCTCAATTCTTCATGTTCAGTTCAGGTTCTATTGTCTTGTATCCATTCTCAGTAAATTCTCATTCAAGGACGAATGTTCCCAACGGGGAGATATCATAATACCCAACATATTTCTAAGCTAGGAAGGGAATAAGTATTCCTACGTATAAAATCTCCTATCCTGTGATTCATACTTGACTACATCACTAACAATGAATATCATAGTGATAGGATAGCTTATGATGCATTAAGCATGTTCATATGAGTCACTTAAGGTAATACAAGCTAAGAGTTTTTGAATCCATCAAGTTTTAGTGTTTGATTTTGCAAGGTTCCTCTTTGAACGAGTATAACTCGATGTTAATATGATATTTTGGCAGATTTAGACCTACCAAATTGTTGAGAATCGAATTATCTTTCCAATGATACCAATTTTACCTTAATCCAATACCCGAGCGAAAAGTTATGCCCATTTTCGTGAGAGCCAGTAAGCATAGGTGATTGGTTAGGCGCCGCCCAACCCAAGCATAGGCGATCACTTGGGCACCGCCTAAGTCAATTTCACGTGTCAAAAACACTCCGTTTTGAGTTATTTTAAAGGTAATTAAGTCTTTAAATACTCGTTACACATCCCTAAACTTAACCCTACAAAATATATAGCTTCTAAACATACTACAACCCTATTTTCATCTCAAAGCTCATTATCCAAGAGCACTAAAGGAGAAAAACAACTAGGGTTCCATAATTAAGCTTGAAGATCCGATTTTAAGGAAATTCCTCCGTCAATCATTAAGAATCTTCCTTCTAAGGTATGCGTAGTGTTCATCCATGGATTCCTTTCGTCCGTGGAGTTCAAGAATCAATCTTTAAAATACAAAAGCTTGGTTGACTGTGGTTTTATGATCATACCCATGTTGATGCTTGTTTGTTTTCCTCATTTTCATTATAAAGTATGATCTCTTTATTGTTGGGTGTTGATGATCATGTTGTTGATATTGGGTGATTCCCAAGCTGGAATCTTTATATGTTTTTATAAATTCATGATATCAAATGAGTTGGAAACATGTAAATTTGGGTGTTCATGATGTATAATTTGATGATTTCACCTATGCTTAAGATGTACATGTAAGGTGTTTGATAAAAAGCCTAAGGAACTTGAAATCATGCAATATAGCTAAATTGTGACTAAGTGAAGGATTCATCATATGACTTTATGTTCCAATGACTTCTATGTTGTTAATGTGCCCTGTAAATATTGTTGGAATACTCATAAACTATTCTTATGAGATTATGCTATGTTTACTTGAAAATTCTACTTATGAGCGAGATATATGATAACCATGCAATCACATGAACTTCCATGCTATTAGTATGTGTTGCCAATATTTATGCAACAACATGATATTAAGATTGTGCAAGTATTTCCATGTGATATGAAATTCTTGCATGCAATACATTGTTGATAACCATGCTTATTATGACATCCCTACTTATGATATTATAAATTATGGACTTTACTCTTATGGTCAAGTCAGTCATGTGTGTCAGTTTCCTTCCATCGATTCCTGGGGGTACTTGTACCATAAAACTATAGTTGTCCGCCTAGACCCATGTCATGTGTCATGATATCTAAACTCAAGAATTGATTCCATAGACTTCAGTCAGTCATGTGACTTAGGAAAATCTCATGATCTTAGTCAGTTGTCAGATATTAGTAACATTCTACCAGTCAACGGAATCCAGTAAGATTAAGTCATGCATAATCAGTTATTCATGTCCAGTCCCTCCATATGGGAGTAGAGGTTAGCACCGAGTGAACCCAAGGATGGGAACTCACCCACTAGTTCAGGGTCTGATTCTTAGTAGCAAACCTTGTGTTCCAGAACTATGTAGCTAGCGTAGGTTGAGACATCTTATCTCATCCGATTAGGGTTTATAAGGTGGCTTAACTCGTCATTTAGGGTTCCTACTGTTCTTATTGAGTACCCGACAGATAAGGGTCAATCACAGGCTGTCCTTACCTGTGGCACGGTATTGAAATCCCTCCAGTTAGTGAAGAGATCGAACCCCAGCTTAGCCATAATATAATATATTGGGCATGTCTATTAAATACAACTTCCCACAGTTTCAGTATCAGTCTCAGTAAATGAACTTAGGGCGTTCTTCAGATTTTAGTATATATAGGACTGTTAGATACAGTTGTCCATGTTATCAGTTTTAGTATACGTCATGACAATTATCGGTAAACCATGTATTAGCTTACAGGTCATGCTATCACATATTCACGGTCCCAGTTTCTATATATATGTGTTTGCACTCCCACGTTTATATTAGTCAGTCAGTGTTGTTCATACATGAAACCCTTTCTGTTTAGCCTACCTTCCTCGTACACTTAGTACTCCAGTTGTACTGACGCATTTGTGCTATACTACTTTCTTTTCATGTTACACCATAGGTTCCGAGATACGAGCTGCAGCCCAGCTGTAGTGGTAGCATTCCAGTCGCAGAGACACAATGAGTCCTCAATAATTTGAGGACAAATTGATTTGGTACATTTATTTATTTCTTCAGTTCAGTTTTACAGAGTTAGTTGGAGATATGTTTCTTCAACTCCTTATTCAGATAGTTTAGAGGCTTTCAGATTTATGTTTAGATTTACGTTCAGATTGAGTTGTTTTGAGTATTTTCACCCAAATGATTGTATTCAGTTGAACCTTATGACCTTATAGTTCTATGTATTCTGCATTATTATATTATGATTTGTAGTATACACTTACAGATATCAGTCATGGGTTAGCTTATGGTCCCTTGGGGTTATGAACACTGTGTAGCATTTTGGTTCAGCGAATAAGGGTGTTACACGTTGTCCCATTGGTTGGGACCTGGAACTCCTCCGTGATGTGCCACTCCTTATCTGCGATGCGCCACTATTGCAGAGTCTCACTGGAAATCGACAAATGCCAAATAACACATTTCCACGGTGCGCCAATCACTTAAATGATGCAGTTTTATGACTAAGGCTTAAATTAGCCATAACCTCTAACTCAGGCATCGGACTTGGGAAAATCTTATATTGACATTATGGAAATTTTATATGGTTAATACGATGCTCACTTAGGGAGCCACTTCTTAATATTTTAGGTCTTAAATCATGCCTCACTCAACACGGCCTAAGGCTCCAACTATGAGGGAACTTTATGGGACCCTACATAGTTATTCGAAGTCCATTTATGGGAACAAGTATAAAATATGGATATCTCGAGTTCCTTATGGGTCCCTTCATCACCAAAGAATGATGGTCACCATAAGTCTCGCCTTTGGAAACAAATGTGATGGTTAAGGTGTATAAACTTGATATATTCGATACTTGATTTGATATGTGTTACTATTTATTTATGTACATTTATTCATTCATATGCATTTTCTATCGCCACTATAATTATTCGGTACTTACATCTATGAGGCTTATGGGGAGTTGTATCAGTATAAGCTAAGATTGATGTTGTAGAATGGTTGGTTGCACCTTCTAGCCTTGTATGGGCCTTCTTAGGTTATTATTTCTAAGGACTAGCTTGTTACTTTATTAATGTTTTATCTAGTTAGTTTATGGCATGATGGTTTTGGATTTATTTGAAATTGTCTATATGTTTTTTATTTTTTTACTCACTCATAGTAAGATATTTTATTTATAGATTATCTCATGTTTAGTCATCCTTTAGTTAGATATTGTAATTATTTATTTATATATATATATACACATACATATATATAAAGGATAATACCACATATCCCTTTCTTTATTTATTTATTCATGTTGTATATGTATTTTTTTGCCCTTTATTACCACTATTTACCCTTCATGCACTCTTTATTTGTATATTGGCTAGTGATATATAGTATTGTACTTTTGTTCCTAAATAATGTTAAAATGGGATAGCTTAACCTTATTGCTCCATTGGAATGATTATGTTTAGTTTTCTGTATAGTTTTTTGTAGTTTATATTCCTTCATTATATGTTGTTTATGCTTACATTATGTTTGGAACTCAATTGGCTGATGCCTAATGAGTACAAAACATAATTTATGCCTATATTATCAGTGGAGCTCAGTCACTAATGCCTATTTATTACCACATTTTTGGTAGTCGTAGTACACTAATGCAGCCTGTAGATCATATTATAAGTTCTATCCATTGACATGTGAACATGAAGAGTAGCCATGGATCAAAGATTTTAGATGAGTTCTATATATTAAGGGTATTCCTTCACCATCTTTTATTATTAGATTGATCTTTATTTTGAAATCAGATACATCTTTTTGCATATATTTATTCTATATTTCACTTGTACTCATGTTGTATTAAAAGCTCTTATTCTAACTTCATTAGGTTTTGGGAATATATTTACTTTATTTAACCTTGTTATTTAGTTTTACTTCCAAGCTCTTATTCTTCTATTACTATCTATTCCAAACAATGAGTTGCCTTACATACTATTGGGTTAGTGTAGGTGCCATCATGAAAAGAGAAATTTGGTGGTAAAAATTGATATTAGATACAGGTTTGCTGGAGTATTGGTACAACAGTGATGTGTCTAGTAGATTCCTATGGATAAATATTGATATATTTGCATCCTATCTTAGGAGGCTACAAGGAATTCATAAATTATATTCTTGCCTCTTTGGTATGTATTCGTATTTGCATAAACTGCTAAGAGATTCTTTTTATTCAACTCCTTCCGAGATGTATGGCATGAGTTTATTGATATATATTGATGAGTCTTTCATACATTTTACACGAGTTTTAGCTCAATATTAGGATAGGGATTTAGAGATTAATGATGAAGACCTTCAGCATCAGCCAGAGAGTTAGGGACCAACACAGGCTTTGATAGAGTTTGTAATTACCTATGTTCTTTTTTATTTAGTGTTATGGATTATAAGTATTTTAGTAGATACCACTCACCTAGAAATAATGTGTGGTATATCTAGTGGTTCTTAGACTAATATTGGATTTATTAGTGTTCAACACGGCTCTTTTTTAAGTTAAAAGTATGAGATTAGTTTATTTAGTGGGCCATACATACCAATGTACTATATTCATTAGAGCATGAGATGGTCTTTAAATTTATTAGATTATTATCTTTGCTAATTCGCTTAGCATTAAAGTATTTGACAATAATAGGGTCTTCCTTCTCTTGGGTTGTTGATAACACAAGGACCAAATAGAGGGTGTGTATTGAGACATATGGTAGTGGTAATAAGAAGCCATGTCATAATTACATTGTTATTGGTATCTAATTGTTAGTAGGGATCCTCCAAAATTGGATCAATAACACTTGTAGCTTGTTAGCTCCGTATAGGTAGCATATCTGACTATAGGTGGCTCTCTAATTATATGATTTTGTTACACTAGAAAGACTCCTCATCACATAATATAGAGTATTTGGTAAAGATCTTTAGGCTGTGAGGATCGTTTTGGATCAACTAATTTATTACATTCAACATTTCTAGGGGCATATTTTTATTGTTGAGTGGTTTGTCATATGTCTAAGGAGTTCCCCAGGAGTGAGTTAGTTTTCCAAAGAAGATTATCATATGTTCCTCCCAAGCTTAACACTCTTTATGTATGTTGTGATTTTGGGGGTGATGATCTTGCAATCGAGAGTATGCCAGCCATTAACTGTCTAGCCAATTTAGGATTGCTCATATTTCTCATTAAAATAAAGCTTTAGAGGTTTGTTAATACAATAAGAAGATGGTTATTTATCCATTATATGTCTGTACTAAGGGATTATTCGTAGGTCAATAGAGAAAAATTAGTCTCACAGAGTTATGGTACCTTCAATTAGAGGTAGTAAACTTTGTACATTAGTTGGTAATATAGTTGCATGATTTTTATTTAGTCAGGCTAACTTATTTCTTTAGACATTTCAGGACAATAACTTAAAGCTCCATCAATATAGGTGCATTTTATTTTCTATCTTTTAATTTCTATTTGTATTGAGTTGGGGTTTTCATACCCATCAGTGTTTATATTCCTTGAGTGGATCAGTATTGTGTTCTTTCTTTGGTTGCAGCATGTGGGTTAAAGTGCAAATTTATATGGAAAATTGGCCTTATTATGACCATATAATGGTACCCACTTTATGCTCTATTTTGTGCCACCTGCATCGTAAACTATTAATATATTTTTCATTGAATTTTTATGGTCTGGTTCTTACATGATAGATGGATAGATGAGCATTATCTAGTTAGAATCCCTTTACATGTGATTCTTATTTCTTATCTTAGATAGAAAGATCAGTTGTTTTGTTTCTTCTCCTTAGTGTGGCGAGATTGGTTATTTTTCTTATCTAGTTGAAAGTTAGAATAATTATTAGGAGAGAGTGAAGTTACGATAGGCCTTTTGTGTTTATACTATGATTCTAGCATTGGAAACTTATTTCTATGATGTTCCTGAGATTGATCAGTTATGGGTTTGCCTTTTATGTTTGGTGGGTTTGTTTTTTGTAATGGTCATGATATTTATGTTAGGTTTGAGTTTTGTACTCCATTCTTCCTATGATGCGTTTCCTAGATCAGTTGAGTCGAGGTTAGATTTTATGGTTGAAATTATAGATTTCTCATCTTTGATACTTATTCGGCCTAGTATGACTTCATGAGATGCTTTTACTTTGTACTATGTGATTGTGTATCATTGTTGGTAACCAAAGTGGATGTCCTTCGTTAGTGGGTATAAAATTTCATACCCTGAGTATTTGATTGGCCAAAATTCAAGCTAAGATAGCGACTTTTCTAAATTACTCGAGATTTGACTACCATTAGTATTCTTTGCAACCCTGGTGATTTCTTCTTTATGCCTTAAGGTAATATTATCTTCATGGATTGGGATTTTACTTCCCATTTCTTCTTCATGCAGTTTCCCTCAATTGTGGTTATGCTCTTTTGCAATATTTAAGTCTTGACCCTTGGGAGAACCGTTGGGGTTACGCCTAATATTTGATGGTCTAGTGTATTAGGTTGGTTGGCCTTAGTTCTGACTTATGGGCTCAAGTTTTTGATTTTGCCTCTTTTGGATGGCAGGTTGAAGGTTATGACATATTTTTACATATATATCAATACTCGTCAACATGATCAATTTGGATTACTGAGATTGAGAATTTTCTCTTTAAAGTTAAGATTACAGCTATGAATGGCATAACATGATTGCAACCTTATTTCAATATTTATTTTAGTCACTATTAGTTTATTGGATGACTAAGCCTACTTAATACTTATTATTTCATTTTTCCTTAGTTCAGATTGATTATGCTCAATAAATGTTTGAGGGATACTCTATCGGTACAAAATAATGGCTTTACTGACCCTGATTTTTAGTTTTTGTCAAAATTTTATTTTGCTGGCTCAGCAAGAGAAGTATGCTCAAGTTGGACTTAGAATGGTTTCATCCTCAGATGGTGGGATATTCTTTAGTGGATTATTCAATTTTGAGTGTTTGTGCTTAAAATCCTAACTGTCAATATCCTGGGTCATTCAGACTAGTTGTATCTTTAGCTAAATATCGTAGTCTTTGAAATCTACATTTGTAATTTTAGGTAACACCTTATGGTTTATTCTTATGGTTTCCATTATGGATTTTCTATAGATCATATTTAGTCATTCAAGGTATGTTTTACGTGATTGCCTAGATAGAACTCAGATGATATTTTATGTAGATCAAAGTTGATAAAAAGTTTGGAATGAAAAAGAAATGTGGGATTTGTAATTTGATGTTTGTTGCATGGTTCATGCATTGGGAGGCGTTCAACTTCATTGAGTTCTTTCTTAATTGCTTTAGTATCAATGTGATGCCAGTATAGTGTAGTTTGGGTTTGCCTTTTGCTATGCTCGGTTAATCTTGAGGCAAAGTGGTTATCGAGAATGGGTTTTGGTTATTGGAAAGTAAAGTTAAAAAATTAATAAAAATGGATACCTTTGGTAAAATCACTTGGAAGCATTGGTTTTCCTTAGAGGGTATCAGGGGGTTTTGCTTAGTACCTTGTCCTTTTGAGCTTTTGAACTCTTCGTATCCACTGATTTTTGTGGTCGAAAGTCCTTTTAGTAGTGGATATTATAATGATCCTTTATGTCATTTTCTTGACTTCCATTTGTTCCTAGCATTTCGAGCCTTTGTATAATGGCTACAGTCATTTATACTTGTCATTGTTATAGGTTTGGTTCTCAAATACTTCGTTTGGCTTTTAGGCTCATTTCCTTATTTTTGAGCTTTAGCTATTAAGTAATAGGTCTTCAACAAAAACTCCTAGTAAACAATCCAAGATAAAAAATTTAGGTTAGAGAGATACTTGGTTCAAGCTCATAAACATTGACTTTAGGCTAGAGAGATACTTAGTTCAAGCCCAAGTTTTCCAGACTAGTTTTTGTCTATTGTGTAGATTTAGTGAAGAATAGAACTATCAATTTAGGACCAATATTTAATCAAAAATTAATAGTGGAAAATATTAATGGTTTTATTGAGTCTGTAATGTCAAATTTGGTATGGCAGAATAGTTTTTTGTATGCATCACATTTCGATTGATTCTTGAGCACTGGATCGGAGTTCATTCAGACTTAGAAAAAATCTAGTGCCTCATATCTTGTAAGACCGCTAAAGTGGTCAAGACGTTGCTTTAGAGGCCTTGTATATGGTCAACTTTATAGGTCAAGGACAATTTATGCTAATGTTCCTTTAGTAGATAGGGTGTTTTTTTAGCGATCCCCATCTTCCCTGACGCTCTGCTTAAGTGGTCAGTGGCCACCTTAGCTGTAGCAACTTAAGAAGCTAGGTGACTGCTTTAGCTGGGTCTGCTGGGAAAAATCATTTTCTTCACCAAAATTCCCCTTTATTTTCTTAAGCATTTCCTCTATATTAGCGATCTTGGGATGTGGGAATGTTTGGGAAAATATCCATTGAAGCTAAAGTAAGCTAGTTTAACACTCTTTGGTCATTTCTCAATATTTTTCCTATGAAATTCCACTCTTTTTCATTGTAAGTTCCTAAAATTTAGGTTTTGAATTCCTAATCTTTAAGGGTTGATTTCGGCCTCAATTTCATACTCCATTTGTGCTCATCTTTTGAATATAAAAAATTGGCCATAAATTCATTTTTGTTTGACGAACCTCGTGACAAATTTAATTTTGAAATGTTGTTTATGGGACCCATGGGCCTACTTTTTAATCGATTTTGGGCCTAATTTTTTATATTGTGATAAGAGTATCATTCGAATTCTATGATATACTGATTGTTATTCTGATAGCATGGAATAATTTTGGGATGATGGAGAAAAGACAAGAAGTTTATGGACAATTTATGAATTGGGATTCGACATTGAGATATGATTCAATATACTTTTCTCTCCAAGATTGTGCATAGCATATGTTGCAAGTTTGGTAGGGGTTATAGGATGGGATGGTGACTCGTACACCATGACATAGACTATCTAGTAAATTTGGGAAAGAAAGGTGACACAAACCATACCATAGTACATTCGTTATGGACATAGAATCCTACTATCCTTGATTTTAAGAATATTAACCTTCATTCAATTTTAAGGATCCCTTTAGTATAAGATTTACCTTTTGTCTTAGTGAATTGGATAACATTCCTTCGATTTAATCCTTTGGTTACTTTATGCTCTCATTAACCATAACTTCATGAGTTGAGATGCTTCATTATGTCAGTTAAATCCTATTGGGCTTGAGGCGATGGTTACGATACCAATTGGACTACGGGTGAGCATTCTATCCTAATAAAGGACATAATTTTATTTTATATACGCCTAGATGCTTATGGTTGTATTGCTTGGGTAATGGTGATGGAATGCATATTTTTAGGTGTATTCTTGCTCACTTAGTGATATGATTTCAAGTAAACACTTTATTTTACTAGTATTTTATAAATATGGATTTATTCGAACTTGTTACTTTAAAAATGGAATCCTTCAATAATAGGAAATGTACCACCTTATTAAATTAATTATGAGAATTTAGAACTAAATGTGCCATTTTGAATATTATTTTGAGAATGATTCTGGTCCATTAGTATTCCCCTCATTTACCAGTCCTATTTACTTTTGTCGAGATGCAAATTTAGTCATAACGTCGCTCTAAGAAAATTGATATATAGAATTAAACACTTCTAGTAATGATTTGAGTCCATGAACTTGTTATGCTTATATATATATATATATAAATATATATATACATATATTTATATATATCACCCTAGTACCGTAAGGATTAATTTGATTATGGTAGTTATTAGAAGTTATAGTTCAGGAACAATCACTATATACTTATATCCAGAGTCCTGTATGTGCCCCTTCGTCCATGAGCCACAGTGCCAACGAAGGATGGCCTCTATTGGTCCTGCCTTTATGATCTACTGAGTTTGAGATGGTGTATACACTAGGTAACTTTGGCACTGTTATTACCCAATTTATGAGTCATGATGTAACCTACTCTATCCCGCCATTAGGTAAGCCAAACCACAGCTCGGAGTTAAACACAATTGGTTCATTTGGTGGAAATGCCCAAAAAGGGCCTAATAGGCAATCAGACATGAAAAATAAAAAAGACAATAGAAGTAGTTTAATGGTAGTCACTACATTTATACCATTCGACGACCTAGTAGAGCTAGTACAAGATCATCTAGAAAAATAATACAACGAAAGTATCTATAATATTCAATACAACTATTTTAAAACAAAAGTCTTAACATAGAAAGATACAAGGAAATAGGTGACTCCGACTCCAAGAGCTGACTTTATCTCTGGATAGACGTCAATCAATGATGAAAACTACTACTCGGATCTGCACCAAAGAGGTACAGAAGTGTAGTAGGAGTACCAAAACCATGGGTACTTAGTAGGCAGCATCAACCAACTAATCTAAATCATGATAAAAAAATGATAGAATGAAAGATAACATAACAAAGTCAAGGTAAGGAAAAGAACGTGAAATATCTCAAAAGTTGATATACATGAATAAATAGATAACCAGAATAGCATCATCACATAACATAGAGGATTAAACCATCCAATCATAACAACATAATTGGCTCACATATGCCAATTGGTGTAGAATAGTAAATAATCCATCGCAAGTCCCCTAAATCCTGGAAGATAACAAATAGATAGAATAATTCACTATTGTCATCTACCAGCTCTCATAATACCATTGGAATTCATTAAAGTTGTACCACTCTATACCCATCAAGTTTACATATTCATCATTTTTCAATTAATCAATACTAATCAACTAACCATCATGTAACACTTATCCTCAAGTATCAGTAAACCACCCTTATTTGCTTAACATCACTTATTAACTAATCATCATAATGTGGCTAATCATCATTTATCAACAACTCATCATTTACCAACTAACCAACATTTATCAACTAGCCAATTATTATCAAATAAACAATATTTATCAGCTAACCGTTACGTCATTATAGTATATTCATATCATGCAACATGATAACCATTTCCTCGATTTAAACACACCCAACGTCATCATAACATTATATGTATATTTTTATAGTATAATATGTATAGTAGGAATCAAACTGATGTGGATATTAAACAATATCCTCATAAATATCATCATAATTATCCTCGTCTTTGTCGGATATGTCATCATAATCATCCTTTTGGATTGTAGAGTAAATATCATCATAATCATCCTCCGACCTTGATGGTATATATATCCTCCGAATTATCCACCAGCTATGTCATGTATATATCCTCATAATCATCCTTTGGTCCTTTCGGGTATATATTTCATCATAATAATCCTTTGTCCTTGCCGAGTATATATCATCATAATCATCCTGCATCCTTTCCGAGTGTATAAGTATCATCATAATGCAATCATCAATATCATTAATATCATACCCATCCTCTGTATTTTTACCTAGTATAAATAATCAATATCACAATCAATATGGCCAATAGCATAAGCATTACAGTATTTAATAGCGTGACCATTAACATAGTATATTAACATGATCAATAAATATAATTAAAATTATAAGTGATAGCAAAACCAATAGCTTTATTTTCAATAAAGTAAAAAAGAATGATCTTTGGCATAACGATCTTTGGAATAATCAATAGCATAATCACTAACATAACCAATAAGCATGATCTTTTGAATAATCCATAACCTCTTCGCAAATAAAGTCATCAAACTTGATTTCTAGCAAAATTAATACGTACTATCAAGCATTGGCAATAAATTATTAATATCCTAATTAGATAGTTTTCATTTGCATAGTAGATATCTCACATTAGCTTGATCAATCGTTAATCAAAGGCATAATCTATATCTTATTCATATAATAATCATTAACTTAATATATGGCTTAGTTAATATCATAATCAAGGGCTCACCCAATAGTATATTCGGTAGCCCAATCAATAGCAAAATCAATAGCTTACTAATTAGTTCATCAATTACATAAGCTTAATCAATAATTCATTTATAGCCAAACGCTAAGCATTACTTTAAACATCATTCATCATAACCAAAAAGTACCCAAGCATCTAAATATCATCGAAATAACCATTTTCCTATATGTACACAAACATATCAAGGGTCTGCAATAACTATAAAAAGTCTTGGCCTAAGGTGGGTCGAAGAACCCATTTCTAAATCCTTGAAATAAGTCACCAAGAAATGTCTACCAAGACTATGATAAGGTATCTAAATCAACTATTACATGTTGAACTAGCCACAACTAGCCCTAGGATAGCAAATCCTTCTAATATAAAGAAACTAAGCTAATTCCACCTAAGGTAAGGCAATTCGACAAAGTTTCATCCTAAACTCAAGTGAACAAGATAATCTTCTCATCATTTGAGTAACTAATTTACTTACAACCTTGGCATAAACTTAAAAGGTCAACTTCACTAAAGATATTGTTAACTAAGCAATCATGCCTCAAATGATATCAAAAATAGCCAAAGTGATCCAACTAGTCCGAAGCATTTCAGTTTATCACTCAAACACCTAAAACCCATCCCATATCTAAAACAATATAATAAACATACTATGAAGTACCTTAATATAACAAGGGGTAAAACCCAGCCCACCTGGGTGCCAAAGAAAGCTCGATCCGCTAAATCACTGCTTTTCCCTTCCTAGAAACTTTTACAGATGGATAACTATCAAAATAACATTCTACACATAATTATGAGAATAATGATACCCATATTGGAAAATTGTGCTTTGGGTAAAAAAATCACTGAATATCCTATGTGGGTCCCATTTACGGAGTCTAAAACTAAGCCAATGTTCCCTCATGTTCAAGGAATCATTACCCTAAAAAATGGGTGGAATATATGTTAATTTGGGGTTAAAATCAAGACCCCAAACTTTGGGGATTTTTATCAAGAAATGGAAAAATCAACCATGAATCTGGAGGAATCTTACCTCGAACCCAAAAGAGATTATAAAACTAAACTTTAATCAAGCTTCATAAATCACCCACAAGCTTTAATACCCAGTTATATCACTATTTAGAGGTTAGCACTAAAGAAGATGAGTAATGAATTGAAAAGAATTGCAAATTAATGAGTCAATTTATACCCAGTCCAGACACTCGAATTTCGTTATTTCTACTTAGAGTGGCGATTGCCACATTTTATGGATGGACAAACTTGTAGCGATTGAGACATACACACCGTAAACACAATAATTCCCTATAAATGGTGCCATGATTGCAAACCTTGGTTTGCTTTAGAGATGATAACAGGTGAGAATTTGTATTTTTCCAAGTCTCCACCAACCGCTCAGGATCCATTTGCACTCCTATATATGGAAATAAACTATCTAACCACACCAAATTTGATATTCCATACTCAATGACGTTGTCAAAATTTCCATCCTAGGTCATTTCATTTAAATATGGGGGACATACCCAATTTCCATTTTCTTAACTTTCAAATAAATAGGTCCAATTGAGACCGAGTGGCTTGAGACCTTAACTAAAGGTCCACCTAGCATAAAATTGATATTATAGAACTACTTGAATAGTAAAAGTTTTACAATTAAGGTCATTTAGAAAATGTTTTTACTCGGTATCCATTTGGAACAAACAAACACTTTAAAACAGGGAATAGGCTATAAAAACAAATGAACTGCCCTGCAACCGTACCGTCAGTTGCAAAAAGTCATAAATGACTTTGTGTAGCTATGGAGAAGCGTCAATGGCGAAAAAAAGTGGAAATACAGAAATTGACCTGAAGTGTCGTTACTATATCCTTTCCTAAAGGAACTTTCGTCCAAGAAAGTTAAGAATTAAGATGTACCTAAAGTCTCGAACCGGTGAGGATACTATGTCTGCATCCCACTTGAGCATCTCTCTCTCAATCTCTCAAGTGGCCTCCTCCATTGAAATGTTCATGCTTTTAACCTTAAATACATGAATCTCCCTAGTGCACAACTAACTAACATTCACTAGCAAAAATGAGCACAAGATCCTCTAAAAAGGTCTACCGCTTATCAAACTTGATAGAGTCCCATATGAGAACATATAACGAATCATGAATGTATCATCGCAACATGAAAATATTAAAAACTTAATGGGAAACAATAAATCTAAAGGTAAAGCTATGTCATAATCCACCTCACCAACTAGGCAAAGAATCTTGAAATGTCCAATATATTGAGGGCTAAGTTGTCCCTTCCTCCCAAACCTTATTACACCCTTCATTGGTCATACTCGGAGGAAAACCGGATCACTAACTCTAACTCTTAATGCACAGAGTCTATGGCCTACATAGGCTTTTCATCTAGCCTGAGCTACTATCAACATATCTTGAACCACCCTCCCTCTATCCAACAACTACTAAAGAAAATCAGTAACACAAAGTCGAATCTTGGAAGACTCAAACTATCCAATCAACGATTTGTATCTCATACATACAAATTCCAAAAATGCACTATATCAATACTCAAATGATAATTGTTGTTATAAGCAAACTCTGCCAAGGCTATGTGATCCTCTCACTAGTATCCAAATTCCATAACATAGGCTCACAGCATATCCTTAAGCACTTGAATAGTTCACTTGGATTAGCCATCGATCTGCAGATAAGAAGCTGTACTCAAATCAACTTGAGTAACCAAATCCTCCAGAAATGCTCTCCAAAATCTAAAAGTGAACATGGAACCTCAATCCAAAATAATTGATATAGGCATACCATGTAAATGGACTACCTTATTACATAGATACGTGTAAACTCTTAGCACTTACAGACATTTGAATAGGAAGGAAGTGTGCTAACTTGTTTACTAGATCCATAATGACCTGAACACCTTCAAAACGCCAGGATGTATGAGGCAAACCACTAACAAAATACATAGTCATATGCTCACAGTTTCTCTCGAGAACGGGAAATCTGTAAATCAAACCACTAGGATGCTGATGGTTGGCATTTACCTACTTACAACAAAGGAAACAAGCTACAAAAATCTACCACATCACACTTTATGCCACTCCATCAATAATGTTGTCTCAAATATCTATACATCTTAGCTATGCCTGGATGAATAGAATATCTAGAGCTATGAGCCTCACAAAAATTAGTTGAGTCAAGACTTCAACAATTTAAAACACAGATAGCAAAGCATACTATGGGGATCCGTTGGGACTCATCTCTCAACAACTGATCACGAAGAAACCAAAGCATACTATTTATGATCGGTGATCTAGAATCTGCTCAAATAGCAAAGGCCTCATTTAAATACTAGCAAGAATCCTCCTAGGGTATGAAATATTATTGCAAACCTTCAAGTTGGCTATGGACAGAATTTCTTATGCCAATAGCCTTTGAGTAACCAAAACACAAGCTAAGCACCCATACTCAGGGTATTCTTACTCTTTTCATCTGCTACTAAATTAGCCTTGCCCTATTTATAAAAGATATAGATATGATAGTCCGTAAGAAACTCCATCAATCTATGTTTCCTTGCTTTAAGATCAAGCTAGTTCATAAGATGCTTAAGACTGCGATGATCGGTGAAAATCTCACAATGCACAATACGCCTTAAAATCATAACGACAAAAATTATTGCTATAAACTCAAAATAATGAGTGGGGTAGTTGAGCTCGTTTTCCTTAAATTGTATCAAAGCATAAGTAATAATAGATCCCTACTATATAAAAACACAACCAAGACTAACACTAGATGCAACAAAATACATGGTGGATCCCTCAGCCTTAATGGAATATCTAGAATCCAAGCTGAAATAAGGAAATGCTTAAGCTATGCAAAGCTCCTCTCACACTCCTCAGACCATTAGGAAGGAACCTCCTTTTGGGCTAATCTAATAATAGGCATTAAAATTGTAGCAAATCAATCAATGAGTCATCTATAATAACCAGCTAAACCATTAAAGCTATGAACCTCGATCGAAGATATATGTATGTCCCAATAATGAATTGCCTCAATCTTTGCTAGGTATACCATAATACGATCCTTAAATACCACGCGTCTAAGGAATGTGGCAGACTCAAGTCAAACACAAACAATTAGAGATTTTAGTAATAAGTATACAATCTCTCAAAGTCTAGAGCACAATCCTCAAATTCTTTACATAATCCTCTAACCTCCTAAAAAATACAAAGATTTCATTGATAAACACAATGACTAATCCCTTAGATGATCACTAAATTTGTGAGGCATATACAACTTAAATACCATCTCAAGGAATAGATCCTATGTTAACGGAGAATGTTTGGCCAGTCTAGAATCCATATAACTGCTCCACCAATGTCAAACTAAAATATGGTGTAATACACCCCATAAGTCTCAACAAAGCACAAATTATGAATCCTATCCTTACAAGAAACAAAATCGCATATTCATTCTTGCTCAGAGCACCAGAAAACCTAGGAAGGGCCAATCTTAAGTATCTACCCAATATCTTCTACTCCTCAAAAACCATAAAAACCAGGGAAACTACTGACTGAGTAACTACCACCTAAGCAATGACCAGTGTAATAGGAACCTCAACTCTGGGAGCTACAACTATAGGCTATGCTCCCGCCTCCATACCACTCTGATCTATAGACTTTGCACCTTAAGATGATGAACCACCAACTAATCCCAAAAGCTAAACAAAGGCATCTTTGAGCAATAATGAAGAAATAAACCCTTGTGAAGCCTGGGCATGTCCTTCATGATAAGTGTTAAACTTACCACTTATTACATCTAAATTCGTATACACTACTATGGTTATATTGTATAATTAAGATGAATTTTCCATTTGAATGGAGTAATTCCTATGGTTTGTTGGTTTCACAAGTAATTGGAAGAAACAAAGTGAAGTAAGCTAAAAATAGAACAAAAAGGGCAAAGTTAGAGTAAAATCTGGAAAATTAAAAGTAGGGATCAACCTTTAGTAACTGTGATCACAGTCTGAGGGTCATAATTGCGACCAATCAAAACCCTATCATAGCTTGGAAATCACAATAGCCTCACAACTATCGTCAGAGTTGCGATCATGACTTACTAATGGATATCGTGATGAGCGCAAGTATACTAGGGGTAGATTGGCAAATTCACATAGCTGATTCTAATTGTCAAAAGAGTAAAACCCTTACATACTTAAGGTTTCTTCCAACCAACATTGAGCTATGCATGTTTAGGGTGTTAAAGTGTATGGGTATTGATTGTTAATCCTAGTTATTAATCATGCATATTAGGTTTTTCTATTACTATTTAGTTAAAGTGATAATTATAGGGGCAATCCCTAAATTAACTTAGATCCCACATCTTCTTTGAAAGAGGGATGTGGGTGATGAGTAGTAGTGAGAAACTATTAGATACTAGTTATGTCCTTAACGTTATCTTAGAAATAAGGTTGTTATATGTATACCTAGATTGATTTGAATCATCCTAGAGATATGTACGCTTTTTTTAGGTTTTGGGTTGGCAAAATTAGCACACTCTCGAGGCGTTCAAAATAGTAAATGAGTGTTACTTGGTGTGTTGTTGTAAATCTCACATTAAGAGATAAAATCTAGGCTACCTATATCTTTATCTATGAAAATGAGTAACTCTCAATCATCCATGAATGTATGACCCATAGGATAAGTATTACTCAAAGAATCTTATCTACCTAGATTGTAATTAATAATTGTTTTTCTGATTTAGTTTCATAAGATATTTTTTTCAAACACATTTTTCTCTCATACCCCATTTCCTAATTTAATTTATGTTCTATTTTATGTGTACATTGTAGGTCAATGCTTAAAGACTTTTAACATATATAGGATTCAAAGAAAACATAACACTCTTCATGGATTTGACCCCAACCTAAGTTGGATTACTAGATTAATAACAATCTCCTTACTTAAACATAAAGGAGTAAGTTGAGCGTTATCACCTGACCCACCGCTGGTTGGGCTAGAAGAATCTCTAGCTTAGAAGTAGAAATAGGGTCTAGTAAAGGCCCCCTCTCCTAGCCCCTAAATAGGGACACACCTCTAGGTTGTACAAGACCTATGGGTTATCCACAAATAGGATTAGGATCCCTAGGCTCGACCTTAGGACCCTTATCTCATTTAGCTGTAGCTCGTGTCCTTGCTATCTGTGAAAAAGTGAAATCAAAGGAATGTTTTATAAACCAACTCAGACTCTTAGGATGATATAAGTGAAAGGAGTAAAGAACTCCTAAGAATGTCGCATAGCCTCCTAAAGATATGAAACATATGTCATCATTCAGATCCGCAAGAATCTACTAGACATTTGATCTTGTACAAAAAATGCTAGTGTAAGCTGGCGTTGATACAAATATGTCACAACCTAATATAAGTCATGATGGAACATACTCTATTCCTCCAGTAGGAAATCCAAGCCATAAATCAGAGTTAAACACAAGGGGTTAATTTGGTGGAAATACGCTAAAATGGACCTAATAGGTAATTAAACTAAAAAAATATAAACAAGACATAAAATTAGTTTAAAGGTAGTCATAACATAAATACTATCCCATGACTTGGTAGAGATAGTAAAAAAACATCTAGTATAATAATACAACCCATGTATTTGAATATTTAATACTTTTGCCTCGAAACAAAAGACTAAATATACAAAGATAAAAGGAAGTAGGTGACTTCGACTGAAAGAGCTCACATAATCTCCTAATATAAACAGAACATAAACATTGATCAATGGAAACAACTATTATTAGGATCTGCACCAAAAAGGTCCATAAGTATAGTATGAGTATTAACACCACGTGTACTTAGAAGGGATCAATAGCCAACTAAGCTAAATAATGATATAAGAATAATAAAATGCAAGATAACAGAACTAACTAAAGGTAAGGGAAGAAACTTGAAATATCTCTAACATCGCTATAAATTAATAAATAGATAGAATGAATATCATCATAACATAACATAAAGCATTAACACATGCAATAATAACTACAAAATTAGCTCCCATACTCCAATTGGTGCAGAAAAGTAAATAACCCATTGCAAGCCCCCATAAGCCTAGAAGATACAAACAACATAGAATAAACCACCACAATCATTTACCAACTCTCACGATACCATTGTAATTCATCCAACTCATATCACTCTATAACCATTAAATTTCCATCTTCAGCATTTTTTAGTTAATCAATACTTATCAACTAACCATCGTGTAACACTAACCCTTATGTATCAATAAATTACCCTTAATAAACTAAACATCACTTACTAACTAATCATCATATAATGGCTAATCATCACTTACCAAATAGTCATAATATACTAATTAACTAACATTTAACAAATAGCCAATTATTATCAATTAATCATTACATCGTTAGAGTCTATTCTTATCATACTATATCATAACCATTTCCTCATTTTCAACTTATATAGATTGTAAATCTAACACACCAGTGTTATCACATCATAATAAGTATATCATCATATTTAATACGTATAGACGGACTCAAACCAATAAGGATATTTAACAATATCCTTATAAATATCATCATAATCATTCTCCAGCCTTACCAGGTATTTATCATATAATCATGATCCATCCTTGTTGGGTATATATCAATTTAATCATCCTTCGACATTTATAGTCTTTATGGTTGAGGAGGATCCTCAAGAGTTTGATGATGAGATAGAAAATCCCTAGAATTTAGATTTTGAATTCCTAATATTTAAGGGCTAATTTAGGCCTCGATTTCATACTCCATTTGTGGTCATCTTTTAAATACAAAAAATTAGCAATAAATTCATTTTTCTTTAACGGACCTCATCACGAATTTAATTTCAAAATGTTGTTTATGAGACCCATGGGCATATTTTTTTAATCGATTTTGGGCCTAGATTTTTATATTTTGATCTATGTATCATTCTACTTCTATGATATGTTTATCATTATTTTGATAGAATGGAATCATTTTGGGATTGTGGAGCAAAGACAATACAAGCTTATGCATACTATAGGTTGCAATTTTGGTAGCGGTTGTAGGATGGGATGATGGCTAGTACACCATGACTTAGACTATTTGGGAAATTTGGGAAAGAAAGGTGACACGAACCATAACATAGCATATTCATTATGGCCACAGAATCCAACTATCATTGATTATAAGCATGTTAACCTTTGTTAGATGTTAAGGATACCTTTAGTATAAGATTTACCATTTATCTTAGTGAATTGGATATCATTCCTGCAATTTAATCCTTTGGTTACTTTATTCTCTCATTTACCATAACTTCTTGTGTTGAGAGGCTTCATTATGTTAATTATATACTATTGGGCTTGATGCCATGGTTAAGATACCAATTGGACTACGGGTGAGTATTCTATCCTCATAAAGGACATAATTTTATTGTATACACGCCTTGATGCTTCTGGTTGTATTTCTTCCGTAATGGTGATGGCATCATACTTTTAGTCACATTCATGCTCACAGAGTAGTTCGATTCCAGCCAAACACTTTATTTTACTACTAGTTTGTGAATATGGATTTATTCCAACTTTTTACTTTAAACATGGAATCCTTCTATAACAAGAAATGTACCACCTTATTAATTTATTTGGGGAATTTAGAACTAAATGTGCTATTTTGAATATTATTTTGAGAATTATTCTGGTCCATTATTACTCCTCTCATTTACCAGTCCTATTTGCATTGGTCGAGATGCAAATTTAGTCACAACATCGCTCTAAGACAATTGATCTATAGAATTAAACTATTTTAGTCATGATTCGAGTCCATGAACTTTTTATAATATATATATATATATTTCACTATAGTACCGGAAGGATTAATTTCATTATGATGGTTATTAGACGTCAAATTTGGGGACCAGTCATTATATACTTATATCCTGAGTCCTCTATATCCCCCTTCGTCCATGAGCCACAGTGCCAAAGAAGGATGGTCTTTATTGGACCTGCCTTTATGATGTACTGAGTTGGAGATGGTGTATAAACTAGGTTCATTTGGCACTGTTATGACCCGATTTATACGTCATGATGGCACCTACTCTATTCTTCAATAGGTAAACCAAACCATAACCCAGAATTAAACTAATTGGTTTACTTGGGGGAAATGCTCGAAAAGGGCCTAATAGGTAATCAGACACAAAAAAATAAAAAAGACAATAGAAGTAGTTGAAAGGTAGTGATTACATATATACCATCCAACGACCTACTAGATATAGAACAAGATCTTATAGAATAATAATACAACGAAAGTATCTATAATATTCAATACATCTATCTTGAAACAAAAATCTCAACTTAGAAAAATAGAAGGAGATATGTGACTCCGACTCCAAGAGCTCACCTTTATCTCCAGATAGACGTCAATCAATGACGGCATCTAGTACTTGGATCTGCACCAAAGAGGTACAGAAGTGTAGTATGAGTACTAAAACCATGGGTACTCAGTAGACAGGATCATCCAACTGAGTGAAATTATGATTAAAAAAATAATAGAATGCAAGATAACATAACTAAGTTAAGGTAAGGAAAAGAACTTGAAATATATCCAAAGTTGATATACATGAATAAATAGATAACCTTAATAGTATCATAACATAACATAAAATATTAACACATGTAATAATAACAACACAATTGGCTTCTATTTGCCAATTGGTGTAGAAAAGTAAATAATCCATCGTAAGCCCCCATATTACTTGAAGAGTATTTAATAACTTTACCATTAACATAGTATATTAACATGGTCAATAAATATAATCAAAATTATGAGTGATCTATCATTGGTAATGAATTATTAATATCCTAATTAAATAGCTAATCATTTGCATAATAGATATCTCATCATTAGCTTGATCAATCGTTAATCAAAGGCATAATCTATATCTTATTCATAGAATAATCATTAACTTAATGTATGGCTTACTCAATATCATAATCAAGGGCTCATCCAATAGTATAGTCGATAGCCCAATCAATAGTAAAATCTAAAGCATACAAATTCGTTCATCAATTACATAATCTTAATCAAAAATTCATTTATAGCCTAACACTAAGCATTACTTTAAACATATTTTATCATAACCAAGCAGTACCTAGGCATCTAAATATCATTGAAATAACTATTTTCCTACATGTACACAAACGTATCAAGGGCCTTCAATAACCATCACAAGTCTTGGACTAAGGTGGGTCAAATACCCCACTTCTAAATCCATGAAATCATTCAACAAGCAATGTCTACCTAGACTAGGCTAAGGTATCTAAATCCACTATTAGACGTTGAACTAGCCACACTTAGCCCTAGGATAGAAAATCCTCCTAATATAAAGAAACTAAGCTAATTCCACCTAAGGTAAGGCAATTTGAGAATGTTTCATCCTAAACTCAAGTGAACAAGATAATCTTCAAATAAATTGAGTAACTGATGTACTTACAACCTATGCATAAACTTACAAGTTCAACTTTACTAAAGATATGGTTAACTAAGCAAATCATGCCTCAAATGATATCCATAATATCCAAAGCAATCGAACTAGTCTAATATTATAAAAATACTATGAAGTACCTCAATATAACATGGGGTAAAATCTAGCCCACCTAATTGCTGAAGAAAGCTCACTAGATCTGCTAAATCACTGTTTTTCCCATCCAACAAACTTTTGATAAATGCCAAACTATCAAAGCAACATTCTAGTCATAAATATGAGAATAATGATACCCATATTTCAGAATTATTCTTTGGTCCAAAAATAACCAAAAGTTCAGTGTGGATCCTATTTTGGAATACAAAACTAACCCAAGGTTCCCTCATGCTCGAGGTGTCATTACCCTTAAAAATAGGTGGAATCTAAGTTAATTTAGGGCTTGATCCAGGTGTCATTACCCTTAAAATGGGTAGAATCCAAGTTAATTTTGGGCTAAAATCAAGACACCAAGCTTTGGGAATTTTTTGTCAAGAAAGGGAAAAATCAACTATGAATCTTGTGGAATCTTACCACGAACCCAAAGAAGATTAAAAAACTAAACATTAATCAAGCTTTATAAATCACCCACAAGCTTTAATAGCTTGTTATCGCACTATTTAGAGGTTATCACTAAAGAAGATGACTAATGAATGGCAAGAATTGCAAAATAGGGGGTCCATTTATACCCAGCCCAGACACTTAGATTTTGTGATTACTACTCGGTGTGTGCGATTGCCATATCTTATGGCCGCACAGACTGGTTACGATTGCGATATGCATACCGTAATCACAGTAATGACCTATAAATGGTATCATAATCGCAAACCTTGGCTTGCTATAGTGACAACCCCAATTGACAGGTGAGAGTTTCTATTTTCCAAGTCTCCACAAACCGCTCCAGATCTATTTGGAATTCTTTATATGGAAATAAACTATCTAACAAGAATAAACTCAACATTGTAGACTTGATGACGTTGTTAAAATTTTCATTCGAGGTCATTTCAATTTAATGTGGGTTACCTTCCCAATTTTCATATTCTTAACTTTCCAACCTATAGGTCGAATTGAGATCGGGTGCCTCGAGACCTCAACTAAATGTCCACCTAGCCTAAAATTGATATTCTAAAATTGTTCGGTTAGTAAAATTTTTGCAATTGAGGTCATTTAGATAATGTTTTTGCTCAGTTTCCATTTGAAGAAACGAAGAATTTAAAAATAGCAAATTGGCTATAAAAAAAATGAACTGCCCTATAGCCGTGGTAAAAAAAAAAGTGGAAATATGGAAAATAATCTGAAGTGTCATTACTAATCCTTTAGTAAAGGACCTTTCGTCTTCCAAAGTTAATAATTAGGAAGTACATGAAGTCTTGAACATATAAAGATACTGGGTCTACATCTCGCTCTAAATCTCCCAAGTGGCCTCCTCCAATGGGTTGTTTCTCATCTAAACCTTAACTACATGAATCTCCCTAATGCACAACTTACTAACAATCACTTGGCAAAATGAGCACAAGATCCTCCAGAAAGGTCGACTACTTATCAAACTGGATGGAGTCCCATCTAAGCACATAAAATGAATCATGAATGTATCATCGCAACATGAAAACATTAAAAACTGAATGGGCAACAGTAAAATTTGAAGCTAAAGTTAAGTAATAATCCACCTCACAAACTATGCAAAGAATCTCAAAATGTCCAATATATGTAGGGATAAGCTTCCCCTTTCTCCCTAACCTTATGACATCCTTCATAGGACATACTCGGAGGAAAACTAGATCACTAACTCTAAATCATAATGCACAGAGTCTACAACCTGTATAGGCATTCTGCCTACTCTAAGATACTTTCAACATATCTTCAATCATCCCCTCTCTATCTAACAACTACTAAAGAAAATTAGTATGTTAAAGTTGAATCTTAGAAGTCTCAAATAGTCCAATCGGAGAATGACATCTCATACATATAATGTCCAAAAATCCACTATCTCAATACTCAAATGATAACTATTGTTATAAGCCAACTCTGCAAAGTCGATGTGATCTTCCCACTAGTCTCCAAATTCCATAACACAGGCTTAGAGCATATCCTTAAGCACCTGACAAGTCCACTTGGAGTTTCCATCAGTTTCTAGATAAAAAGTCGTACTTAGATCAACTTGAGTAACTAACTCCTCCTGAAATGCTCTTCAAAAGCTAGAAGTGAACATGGAACTAAAATCCTAAATAATTGATATGGCCACACCATGCAAATGGATTATCTTATCACATAGCTACGTGCAAACCTCTCAGCACTAAAAGACATTTGAATACGAAGGAAGTATGTAGACATGTTCAATAGATCCACAATGACCCGAACAACATCAGAACCACAGAAAGTATGAGGCAAACCACAAATAAAATCTATTTTTATGTGCTCTTATTTCCAATCGAGAATGGGAAATCTCTGAATCAAACCACGAGGATGCTGATGCTTGGCCTTTACTTATTGAAAACAAAGGAAACTAGCTACAAAAATCTACCTCATCTCTCTTTATGCCACTTCATTAATAATATGGTCTCAAATATCTATACATCTTAGCTATGCCAGGATGAATACAATATCTAGAGCTATGATCCTCATAAAAAATAAGTTTAATCAAGACTTCAATAATCTAAAACACAGCTATGACCATTAAATCTCAAATATACAACAGAATCTATGGTGATCCTCTTAGATGCATCTCTCAACAGTTGATAATGAAGAAAGCAAAGCATACTATTTTTAGACTAGTGATCTCGAATCTAGTCAAATAGCAAAGGCCTCGCCTAAACACTAGCAAGAATCTTCCTAGGGTATAAAATATTATGGAAAACTATCGAGTTGGCTAAGGACTAAATGTCTTATGTCAATAGCCTCTGAGGAACAAAAATAAAAGCTAACAACCTATACTCACTGCCTTCCGACTCATGTCATCTGCTACAAAATTAGCCTTGCCCTGTTAATAAAAGATATATATATATCATAGTCCTTAGGAAACTCCATCCATCTATGCAACCTAGCATTATGCTCTTTTTAGGTCATAAGATGCTTAAGACTGTGATGAATAGTGAAAATCTCACCATGTATAACATAAAGATAATGCCTCCAAATCATAAGCTTGAAAATTATCGCTGTAAACTTTAAATAATGAGTTGGGAAGTTGAGCTTATTTGCCTTAAACTGCATAACACATCCCTGCTACATCAAAACACAACCTAGACTAACACTAGATGCATCAGAATACGCGGTGAATCCCTCACCCTAAATAGGAACAGTTAAAATTAAAATTGAAGTAAGGAAATTTTTGAGCTTTACAACGCTCCACTCACAATCCTCAGACCATCAGAAAGGAACCTCCTTTTGAGACAATCTAATCATAGGCGTTAAAATAGTAGCAAAACCCTCAATGAATCATCTATAATAACCAGCAAAACCAATAATGCTACGAACCTTGATCGGAGATATAGGTATGTCCAAATCATGAATTGCTTCAATCTTTCCTGGGTCTACCATAATACAATCCTTAAACACCACACATCCAAGAAATGTCACAGACTCAAGGCAAACACTCACAATTAGAGATTTTAGCAATAAGCATATAATCTCTCAAAGTCTAGAGCACAATCCTCAATGGCTTTACATGCTCTCTATACACTTCAAATACACAAATATTTCATTGATGAACCTAATCACAAAGAAATACAAATAGGGTGTAAAAACCAAATTCATGAAATCCATAAATGCAATAGGAAAATTAGTCAAGCCAAATAACAGCACCAAAAAATTATAACGACCGTAATGGGTCCTAAAAGTTTTCTTCAAGATATCCTCAAGTTGAATCCTCAACTAATAGTAACCAGATCTCAAATAAATCTTCAAAAGTACTATGCTCCTTGAAGCTGGTCCAATAAATTATTAACATAAGGGATAAGATAATGATTCTTCACCGTCACCTTAATAAGATGATAATAATCAATACAATTGTGCCTGGAACGATCTTTATTCTTCAAAAATAACATAGGAACTCCCCATAATTGGTTTATTAAAAGCCTTACCAGGAAGATCCTGAAGTTGAGAATTTAGCTCCTTCAGTTTGGCAGTAGCCATACAGAAAGGTGCCACAAAAATATGTTTTAGGCTCAAGATGAATAAAAATCTAAATCTCATAGACATGAGGAATACCAGGTTTGTCATTAGGGAAAATATCTAGAAATGCATAAATTACAGTATCAGAGTCAACTAATGGATTCTCCCCACTAGTATCACAAATATAAGCAAGATAAGACTTGCAACCCCTATAAATATGTCTCTTATATCTAAAATAATAAATAATCCCTATCAACTTGTGGCTAACCGCTCCCTACCATATGACTGGGCTATACACAGCCTGGCTAAGGTAATGGTCTTGGTCAAATATCCTGGACAACATAATCATTAGATTACCAGTCCATGCCTAGAATAATATCATAATTCACTATATTTAGTAAATTATGATCATCATGAGTATCAATATCGCTAACAGAAATGACATATGATAATAAAAAACCAATCCACTACTAAAGAATCACCCATGGGAGTAGATGTACGCAAGGGCATAAATAAAAAATCCAAGGATAACTCTAACTATAGTGCATAATAAGTAGAAAAATGAGACTACATTCTAACTACATACTAAGATAGTAACAATAATAACAACATCTGAAGAATCAGGCTCAGCTCTAGCAGGTACTGCATACAACTGACCACGCCCATAACCTAGCTAGGCTCCTAATATTTCTCCTATCCTTCCTACCAGGTAATCTCTTCGAGTAACCTAGAAACAACCTCTACGACCATGAGAACCACCTCTTATTGAGGGATAAACTGATATAATAGGGGGAACACTCTTAGTTTAATCAATAATTGCCCCACGACTAGTGAATTTTCACAAACATTGACTAGAAGCTCCATAACTATAACATGACACCTAAGTTGAACAAAAACCAATAGATCTGTCTTACTCAAAAATAACCACCATATCTTTAATGACCACTACCCTGACAAAATCAAAAACTAGCACTAGATTGACCTTCATCAGTGATCTAAAACGCTACCTAAATAGGTTGAATAGGCTGACTCTGAGGATAATAAGATGGATGCGGAAGATATCTACCTCGAAATTAACTACCTTTAAATCAGAAACTACTATGGCTCCCACCAAAACAACCCTAATGTATAATCCTTTTATCGATGCCCGCCTAGGCCTCGTGATGCATCTCCTTCATAACCCGAGTATCATAAAAAACTCAGCAAAATACTTACACCAACCAAATTATGAAAAGGTATATAAAGGGGAAGTGTCAATGCACTAACAAACCAATGAACTCTCTCATATTTAGTATCCAGAATAGACCTTGCATGCCTACCTAACTCATGAAAAATAACCCTCATTCTCTACAATTATCATAGAGCTATACTCTAATATAGAAAACTAATCCCTCAGATGACCTCTAAGTTTGTGAGGCATTTACTACTTAAAGAACATCTCAAGGAATAGATCCCATATAAAAGGAGAATAGTTGGCTAAAAAAGAATCTATATAGCCGCTCCACCAATGTCAATTAGCTAAGTCAAACTAAAATATGGTGTAATACACAACATGAGTCTCAACAAGGACTAAATTATGAAGCCTATCCTTATAAGCAACAAAATTGCATATTCATCCTCACTCGAAGAACCAAAAAACCTAGGAAAAGACAATTTTTAGAATCTACACAGTATCTTCTGCTTCTCAAAAATAATAGAAAGCGAGGCAACTACTGACTGAGTAACTACCAGCTAAGCAAATACTGGTGGAATAGGAACCTCAACTCTGGGAGCTAAAACTATAGGCTATGCTTCTGCCTCTATTTCATTCTGATCCATAGACTATGCACCATAAGACGATGCACCACCAACTTACCCCAAAAGCTAAACCAAGGCATCGGTAAGCAATAAAGAAGAAATAAACCCTGGCGAAGCTCAGGCTTGTCCGTGGTGATAAGTCTTAAATTTATCACTCATTTACATCCATATTCGTCTACACTACTATGGTTAAATTGTGTAATTAAGATGAATTTTCCCTTTGAATGGGCTAATTCCTATTGTTTGTAGGTTTCAAAAGTAATTGGAAGAAACAAAGTAAAGTAAGATAAAAATAGAATAAAAATGGCAAAGTTAGTGCAAAAGCTATAAAATTCAATGTAGGGATCGACCCTCAGTACCTATGATCATAGTTTGTGTATCGTGATTGCGACCAGTCAAGACCCAATCAAAGCTTAGAAATTGCAATAGTCTAACTTCTTTCGCGGGAGTTGGGATCTTGATCAACTAATAGATATCGCATTGAGCGTAAGTATTCTTGGGGAGGATTGGTAAATTCTCATAGTTGGTTCCAATTTTCAAAAGAGCAAAACCCTTACACAGTTGAGGTTTCTTCTAACCAAAATTGATGTTTTTCATAGAGAGAAATTTCTCAATTAGTAAAAAGAAAAAATGGTTGTTACATTTCCAAAAGATATTTTTAGTTTTAAATTGATATTAGAGCTTTCGAATAACTATAGCTTTGTTTTTAATGGATCCAATGAATGTTAATTTGGGTAATTCTCTCTCGTTTAATTTCAAGAGTATATAAATATTTATCTTAGGGTTATGATTGATTAGGGTGTTAAAGTGTATGGGTATTGATTGTTAGTCCTAGTTATTAATTATGCATATTAGGTTTTGCTATTACTATTTAGTAGATGTTATAATTGTGGGTGAAATCCCAAATTTTACTTGGATTCCACATCTTCCTTGAAAGAGGGATGTGGGTGATGAGTAGTAGTGAGGAACTATTTGATACTAGTTATGTACTTAAAATTATCTTAGATATAAGGATGTTATACGTGTAGGTAGATTGATTTGCATCATCCTACAGACAGGGATGTTTTTTTTTTTTGATTATTTTGGTTAGTGAAATTAGAACACGCACGAGGCATTAAAAATAGTTAATGAGTGTTATTTGGTGTGTTGTTTTAAGGATAACATTAAGAGATAAAATCTATCCTACCTAAATCTTTGACTATGAAAATGAGTAACTCTCAATCGCCCATGCATGTATGACCCATAGGGTAAGTATAAATCCAAGACTTTTATATACCTAGATTGTAATTAATAATTGTTATTTTGATTTACTTTCATAAGATATTTATTTTGATATCATGGAATCATTTTAGGATTGTGGAGAAAATATAAGAAGTTTATGGATAATTTAAGAATTGGGGTTCGACATCGAGATAGTCTTCGATCTACTTTTCTCTACAAGATTATGCATAGTATAGGTTGCAAGTTCGTAGGGGTTATTGGATGGGATTTATGACTAGTACACCATGACATAGACTATTTGGGAAATTTTGGAAAGAAAGGTGACACGAACTATACCATAGCATATTCGTTATGGCCATAGAATCCTACTATACTTGATTATCAGCATGTTAACCTTTGTTCTATCTTAAGGACCCCTTTTAGTAAAATATTTACCATTTGTCTTTGTGAATTGGATGACATTCATTTGATTTAATCCTTTGGTGACTTTATGCTCTCATTTACCAGAACTTGTTGATTGTAGAGGGTTCATTATGTTAATTATACACTATTGGGCTAGTGGCCATGGTTACGATACAAATAGAACTACAGTTGAGTATCCTATCCTCATAAAGGACATAATTTTATTTTACAGACACCTAGTTGCTTATTTTAATACCCTAAAGTTTCCTAGCTTATTTCGTCCCAATAATGCCTAGTAATAGATTCTAAATTAAATGAAGATTATTCCATGAGAAATTTTCAGGATTTTCAGATTTTTTCATATGGGAAATTCAATAAGCATTCCATCGATATAAGATTCACATAAATCCAATAACTGGGTAAGAAGTTATTTTGATTTCAAGTTCCCATCATAAAACAACGATATATTGTTCAGTGGCGCCCAGCGCCACAAGATAAAATGGCAATTATCCATTTCAAGCGTATCAGCATGATTTCTCCTGCATCGCGCCAAAGTTCCAGGCATGGAAGGAATGGGAAACGCGATGGTTCCACATTGAGCCATCCCTCAGTGTAGTTTACGATAGTGGTGCATCACAGCTAATATCCAGGTCGCAGAAAAGGTGGAAACACAATAGATCTATGTTATGCCACCGTGCAATTTCCTATTTGTCACTTTTCGATGACTTGGTACGATAGTGGCACGTCGCGCCGAGGATGAAAATTGGGAAATTTTCTCAGTAATTAAAGATACGTCCAAGGGTTAAAAGGGTAAATTTCCTACCCTTATTTAAATCTAATAACACGTGATTTAGCCATTATTCACCCAAAATATTCTAGTTTATCTCAACTGTCTCCCATGTACAAGCTAGGGTTTCTATTGGGGATTCAAATTAAAGAAGGTTTCACTGTTAATCTTTATGAAATCCCGAACTAAGTTATGTGTTGTGTTCATTCATGGACTCCTTTTGTCCATGAAGCTCGAGAATCTCTTTTCTAAGTTTAAGTTTATGGATTTCTTTATGAATTTCATGCTAGGTTTGTTTTGTTTATGTTTAGAATGATCAATTGAATTCAAATCCTTGTTGCGTGATCAATTTTATATAGAATTGATTTTCATAGATGTATATTCATGTAAACCTATAAATAAACCCTAGGATGATGAAATTAGAGATGAATCATGATAATGAATTGTTGTATAATGTTGTCTACATATGCTATGCCTACTATGCGTATTATAAATACCTAGATGAAGGAACAATGCCCAACTAGTATGATATTATGAAATTCCAATGTATGTACAAGATTATGCATATCACATGTTTGATAAAGTCCTTCAGTATATGAATTTTGAATTGTGTTGTTAGTCATGTGTTCATGTCAATCATGCTATGTTAGTTTTATCTTATCGATTCCTGGGGGTACTTGTACCCGAACATTTAGTTGTATGCCTAGAGTCATGTCATGTTTTCACAATCTCCTAAGTCAAGCTATGATCCATAGAACTCATTCTGTCATGAAACTCAGGAAATCGCAAAAATTCAGTAATTTCAGCAACTCAGTAATTTAGTAACCTCAGTATTCCCAATCAATCTCACTAACTTCAGTATTCTCAATCAGTCCTCAAAACACAGTATACTCCATCAGTCAATGAAACTCAATAAATTCAGTTTAGCACCACTAGATAATACCACTAGTATCAGTTCAGTTCAGTTAATCAACTCAGTTCAGTTAATGAGCTCAGTTCAGTTAATCAGTTAAGAGTATTTCAGATGGGAGTAGGATTTAACACCGAGCGGTCCTAAGTATGGGGACTCACCCGCTAGATAGGACTGAGATCCCTAGAAGCCATCCCTAAGTTCAAAAACTACGTAGCCAGCATAGGTATGAGATGTCACAAGCTAGATAGGACTGGCATACTCAGGGATTACCTGTTAGCATATTTAAATTTATAGGATTAATCGCAAAGGAAACCCGCTAGATTAGGACTGAGTCCACAGTAGTTGTCTTTACCAGTGGTGCGGTACTGACACCCTTCCAGTTGGGGTTACTGGTTGGACCCCAGTTAGCTTAGTATGGGGTATGTCGGTTAGATAAATACATCCCACAGTTTTCATTGCTGAATAAGGACTGTCAGATACAGTCAATTCAGCTCAGTAGTATAGATTTAGGACTGTCAGATATAGTCACACCTTATCATTATAAATAGACTCGGAGATCACCCACTAGATAGGACTGATCTCAACTACTGTCAATTAGTAACGGTATCATCAGAATTAAAGATCACCCGCTACATAGGACTGATCTCAGATTCAATTACTCAGATACAGTACAAAACTCAGCTAGTTCCATTTGATTTAGGACTCTCAGATACAACCACTCATGTTATCAGTTATATCAGGTATCAAACTTATGTTGTAGCATTTAGCTTCAAGGCTGTCAGATACAGTCAACCAGACTAGTTTTTCATAATCAAAACTGTCAGACAGTTATTTATATATCAATAACATAGTAGTAGTCCCTCAGTATTCAGTAATACAGTATTAGTTTCTACTCATCAGTGACTTATATATCAATGTCAGTAGACTCAGTAGTCAGAACTTAGTATCCAGTCCTATCATGATCTCAGTTACAGTTACGTATGCATGCATGTAGTCTCACATTCATGTTACTCAGTCATTTAGTATTGTTCATGCATATGAACCAATTGCACTCAGCCTACCTCACCTGCATACCAGTTCATTCAAAGTACTAACGCATTTGCACTGTTGTGTCTTATTCCATAGGTTTAGAAGCACAATCTCCAGAGAACCAGAAGTATCCTAGTTCAACGAGCAAAGTTAGCAGTGAGTTCTCATCCTTCGAGGACATGATGATCATATTACTATTTCAGTTTTTAGTCTATTTCAGTAGTTGAAGTTAGTTGGGGATATGTCCTATCAACTCCTTATTTTGATAGTTTATAGGCTTTTAGACTACTGTATGTTCAGACAATTATCTCAATTATCTTGGTATTGTTAACTATATTTTCAGTTATGTACTAGTATTGAACCGTATTGTCTTTCTATTCATGTTTCCGCATTTATAATATTTTATTACTATTACTCATTGCTCAGTTTACCAACCTTATTCATGGGCTAGCTTATGGTACTTAGGGGTCATGGGTATCGTGTAATGTTTTGGGTACCAGATTTGGGGCGTTACTCTTATGGTTATATTTTATGGGTAATGGTAATGGCATGCATACTTTCAGGCGCATTTACACTCACTTAGTGGTACGATTCCAGACAAACACTTTATTTTACTACTATTTTATAACCATGGATTTATTCCAACTTTTTAATTTAAAAATGGAATCCTTCAATAACAGGAAATGTACCACCTTATTAACTTAATTATGAGCAATTGAACTAAATGTAGTATTTTGAATATTATTTTGAGAATGATTCTTATCCATTAGTGCTCCACTCATTTACTAGTCCTATTTACTTTTGTCGAGATGAAAATTTGTCACAATGTCGCTCTGAGAGAATTGATCTATAGAATTAAACTATTTTAGTCATGATTCGAGTCCATGAACTTGTTATACTTATATATATATATATATATATATATATTTCACTCTAGTACCGAAAGGATTAATTTGATTATGAAGGTTATTAGATGTCAAAGTTTGGGACCAGTCACTATATACTTATATCCCGAGTCCTCTGTGTGCCCCTTCGTCCATGAGCCATAATGCCAAAGAAGGATGGTCTTTGTTAGCCCTGGCGTTATGATCTACTGAGTTGGAGATGATGTATACACTAGGTACATTTGGCACTGTTATGACCCGATTTATAAGTTATGATGGTACCGACTCTATCCCGCCATTAGGTAAGACAAACCATAACCCAGAGTTAAACACAATTCGTTTACTTGGTGGAAATGCCCAAAAAGGGCCTAATAGGCAATCAGACAAAAGAAAATAAAAAAGACAGTAGAAATAGTTTAAAGGTAGTCACTACAAATATAACATCTAACGACCTAGTAGAGGTAGTACAAGATCATCTAGAATAATAACACAATGAAAGAATCTATAATATTCAATACATCTATCTTGAAATAAAAGTGTTAACATAGAAAGATGGAAGGAAATAGGTGTTTCCAACTCCAAGAGCTCACTTTATCTCCAGATAGACGTCAGTCAATGACGGCAACTAGTACTCACATCTACACCAAAGAGGTACAAAAGTGTAGTATGAGTACCAAAACTGTGGGTACTCATTAAGTAGCATCAGCCAACTAACCTAAATCATGATAAAAAAAATGATAGAATGCAAGATAACATAACTATGTCAAGGGAAGGAAAACAATATGAAATATCTCAAATGTTGATATACATAAATAAATAGATAATTGGAATAGAATCAAAACATATCATAAAGCATTAACACATGCAATTATAATAACACAATTGATTCTCATATGCTAATTGGTGTAGAAAAGTAAATAATCCATTACAAGCCCCCATAATACTGGAAGATAAAAAAAAAAAAGGATATTTCACCGCCATCATCTACCAACTCTCATAATACCATTGGAATTCATCAAACTCATACCACTCTATAACCATCGAGTTTACATATTCATCTTTTTTCAATTAATCAATACTTATCAACTAACCATCATGTAACACTTATCCTCGTGTATCAATAAACCACCCTTTATTGCTAAACATCACTTATTAACTAATCATCATAAAGCTGCTAATCATCATTTATCAACAACTCATCATTTACCAACTAACAAACATTATTCTACTAAACAATTATTATCAAATTAAAAATATTTATCAACTAACCATTACATCACTTGAGTCTATTCTTATCATACGACATGATAACCATTTCCTCAATTTCAACATAGCTAGATTATCAATCTCACACCCATCGTCATCATATCATAATCAGTATATTGTTATAATATAATGTCTATAGAATAATTCAAACCGGTGTGGATATTAAACAATATCATCATAAATAACATCATAATCATCCTCGTCTTTGTCGGATATATGCCATCATAATCATCTTCCAGCCTTGCAGAGTATATATAATAATAATCATTCTCCAACCTTGCTGGGTATACATATCCTTAGAATCATCCACCAGCTATGTCCGGTATATATCATGATAATCATCCTTTGGTCTTTTCGGGTATATATTTCATTATAATAATCTTTTGTCCTTGCCGAGTATATATCATCATAATCATCCTCCGTCCTTTTTGGGTTTATAAGTATCATCTTAATGTAATCACCAATATCATCAATATCATACCCATTCTCTGGATATTTACCCAATATTAATAATCAATATCACCATCAATATGGCCAATAGCATAAACATTATACTATCTAATATCTTAACCATTAACATTGTAAAATAACATGATCAGTAAATATAATAAAAGTTATGCGTGATAGCATAACCAATATCATGATTTTTAATATAGTAAATTTTCAGAATCTTTGGCATAATCACTAACATAATCAAGAAGCATGATTTTAGTCATAATCCATAACCTCTTCACAAATAAAGTCATCAAACATGATTTCTAACAAAATTAATACGTACTATCAAGCATTTGCAATCCATTATTAATATCCTAATTAAATAGTTTATCATTTATATAGTAGATATCTCATCATTAGCTTGGTCAATTGTTCATCGAAGCTATAATATATATCTTAATCATAGCATAATCATTAACATAATATATGGCTTAGTCAATGTCATAATAAAGGGCTCATCCAATAGTATATTCAGTAGCCAAATCAATAGCATACTAATTAGTTCATCAATTACATAAGTTTTATCAACAATTCATTTATAGCCTAATGCTAAGAATTACTTTAAACATCATTCATCACAACCAACAAGTACCCAGCGATCTAAATATCACTGAAATAAACATCTTCCTACATGTACACAAACGTATCAAGGGTCTGTAAAAACTATCACAAGTATTGGCCTAAGGTGTGTCAAAGAGCCCACTTCTAAATACTCGAAATCATTCACGAAGAAATGTCTACCTAGACTAGGCTAAGGGATCTAAATCCACTATTAGATGTTGAACTAGCCACAACTTGCCCTAGGATAGCGAATCGTCCTAATATAACGAGACTAAGCTAATTCAACCTAAGGTAAGGCAATTTCAAAAAGTTTTATCCTAAACTCAGCTGAACAAGATAATCTTCTCATTAATTAAGTAACTAATGTACTTACATCCTAAGCGTAAACTTACAAGGTAAACCTTACTAAAGATATGGTTAACTAAGCTAATTATGACTCAAATGATTCTAAAATAGCGAAAGTGATCCAACTAGTCCAAAGTATTTAAGTATATCACACAAACACCTAAAACCCATCCAATATCAAATACAATATTGTAAACATACTATGATGTACCTGAATATAACAAGGGGTAAAACCTGGCCCACCTGGATGCCGAAGAAAGCTCATAAGATCCACTAAATCAATACTTTTCCCTTCCTAGAAAATTTTACAATATGCAAACTATCAAAACAACATTATACACATAAATATGAGAATAATGATACCCATAATGCACAATTGTGCTACGGGTCCAAAAATACTATGTGGGTCCCATTAACGGAATCCAAAACTAACCCAATGTTCCCTCATGTTCACGGAGTCATTAACCTAAAAATGCGTGGAATCTAAGTTAATTTGGGTAAAAAATAAAGACCCCAAGCTTTGGGACTTTTTGTCAAGTAATGGTAAAATTAACCATGAATCTTGAGGAATCTTACCTCGAACCCAAAGGAGATTAAAAAACTAAATATTAATCAAGCTTCATAAATCACCCACAAGCTTTAATACCTAGTTATCTCACTATTTAGAGGTTTCCACTAAAGAAAATGAGTATTGAATGATAAGAATGAAAAAATAATGGGTCCATTTATACCCAGCCCCAGAGCTCAAATTTTCTGATAGCTACTAGGTGTGTGCGATTGCCACATCTTATGGATGCATAGACTGGTTTTGATTATGACATGCACATCGTAATCAAAGTAATTCCCTTTAAAGGGTATCACGATCGAAAACCTTGGCTTGCTATAGCTACGACACCAGTTGACAAGTGAGACTTTGTCTTTTTCCAACTCTCCGACAATCGCTCAGGATCCATTCAAAATACTATATATCGAAATGAACTATCTAACCACACCAAATTCGACATTCTAGACATAATGATATTGATAAAATTTCCATCCAAGGTCATTTTGATTAATTGTGGGACACATACCCAATTTCTATTTTCTTAACTTTCCAACCAATAGGTCGAATTGAGATCGGGTGCCGCAAGACCTCAACTAAAGGTCCACCTAGCCTAAAGTTGATATTCAAGAATTGCTCGATTAGTAAAAATTTTACAATTGAGTTCATTTTGATAAAGATTTTCTTGGTACCCATTTGGAACAAACGAAGACTTTAAAATAGGGAATTGGCTTTAAAAACAAATAAACTGCCTTGTAACCGCACTGCCAGTTCCAAAAAGTCATAGATGACTTTGGGTAGCTATGGAGAAGCTCCAATGGCAAAAAAAAGTTGAAATATGGAAAATGACCTAAAGTGTCATTACTATAACCTACTAAAGGAACTTTTGTTTATGAAATTTAGGAAGTAGAATGTACTAGAAGTCTCGAACAGGTGAGGATACTAGGTTTGTATCTCACTTGAGCATCTCACTCTCAATCTCCCAAGTGGCCTCCTCCACTGGGATTTTTCTCCACTGAACCTTAACTATATTGATCTCCCTAGTGCAAAACTGACTAACAATCACTGGCCAAAATTTGTTCAAGATCCTCCACAAAGGTCGACCGCTCATCAAACTGGATGGAGTCCCATGTATGCACATGAAAAGAATTATGAATGTATCATCGCAACATGAATACATTAAAAACTGAGTGGACATCAGTAAAATCTGAAGGTAAATCAAAGTCATAAGCCATCTAACAAACTATGCAAAGAATCTCAAAATTTTCAATATATCTAGGGCTAAGCTGCCCCTTCCTTCCAAACCTTATCACACCCTTCATATGTCATACTTAGAGAAAAACTGGAACACTAACTCTGAATCTGAATAAACAGAGTCTACTCTGTGCTACTTTCAACATATCCAGAATCACCCTTACTCTATCAAAAAACTACTAAAGAAAATCAGTTACACAAAGTCAAATCTCAGAAGTCTAGAACCATACAATTATAGAATGACATCTCATACATATAATCTTCAAAAATGGACCATCCTAATACTCAAATGATAACTGTTCTTATAACCAAACTCTACAAAGGCTATGTGATCCTTCCATTAGTCTCCGAATTCCATAACACAGGCTAAGAGCTTATCCTTAAGCACCTGAATAGTGCACTCGGAGTAGCCATCGGTCTGGAGATAAAAAGTTGTACTCAGATCAACTTGAGTAACTAACTTCTCCTGAAATGCTCTCCAAAAGCTAGAAGTGAACGTTGAATCTCAATCTAAAGTAATTGATATGGCCGCACCATGCAACGGGACTATCTTATCATATAGATACATGTAAACCTCTCAGTAATGAATGATATTTGAATAGGAAGAAAGTGTGCTGACTAGCAAAATCTATTATCATATTCTCCTATTTCTACTCGAAAATAGGAAATATCTGAATCAAACCTCTAGGATGATGATGCTTGGCCTTTACCTACCGACAACAAAGGAAACAACCTACAAAAATCTACCACATTACTCTTTCTACCACTCCATCAATATTGTTGTCTCAAATACTATACATCTTAGCTATGATCGGATGAATAAAATATCTAGAGCTATCAGCCTTATCAAAAATAAGTTGAATCGAGACTTTAATAATCTGAAACACAGATACAGACATTAAATCACAAATCTACCTCAGAATCTATTGTGATTCTCTTTGAAATATCTCTTAATGGGTTATAACGAAGAAAGAAAAGCATACTATTTTTCGATAAGTGATCCCGACTCTGCTCAAATAGCAAAGGCCTTGCCTAAACACTAGCAAGAATCCTCCTAGGGTATAAAATATTATGGTAAACTAAAGTGAACATTACAAAAGTAGAATGGATGTTGCCAGAAGAAGGAAGGGTGAAGTGCAACACAGATAGGGTGTCTAGAGGTAATCCAAGTGTAAGTTCATATGCTTTTTGCCTAAGGGACCACATGGGAGATTTAATTTATACTGAGGGATCTAGTATTACTCATACTACAAATACTAAGGCAAAAGTATGTGCTATTCTAAAAGCGGCTATACACTTGGTCAATTTCAATTTCAAAAAGACATTATACAAATGGATTCATTACTTATGATAAAGATATTGACTAAGGAATGGGATTGTTAATGGAATCTATTAGATGCAATTGAACACATAACTTCAATTTTGAGACATAAGCAAGTAGTTTTTCAGCACATAAAGAGAGAAGGAAATCAGTTATCAGATATCTATCAAATGCAGCAATAGATACAGGCGAGTTTAGCATATCATTATTTCAGCAGATGGAAATACAAGGCAAAAAGATATTAAATAGTGGCAAGTTATATTGCCTTTTCATAGGATTATCAACAGGAAAAACATAAGAAGGTTAAAGGCTATAGATAATAGTCCTACCACTGACTACGAACATCTATTTACAAGTCAGGAGGACAACAAAGATACCCAGCCGCTAACTAGCCTATATAAACTCAGCCATCAAAGAGGACTCTTAAGAAAAGGGAAAGGTCATGTGATATCTAGGAAACTAATACACCTGAAAACAGAAGGTATTCCAAGAGCATTGCGGGTCTGAGCTTCTCAGAATATCCATCCACGCAACAATTGTCAGAAAAGAATAATGAGTATGAAGAACAATCCATTGGTGAACAGACTTAAGGTTCAAAGTAACCTAGACATACAATCAGTTTAAGGAACCTTTGACCCTCTAATTAGCACCAAAAACAATGATACAACCCATCCAACTGAGATCTCAACTATAGCAACAAAGATTTGATAATGGAGCAATCAATAAAAGATAAACAGGGATGAAAGATGAAAAAGATAGAATAAATAGGAGCTTACATCTGAAAGATAACACTAGAATATACTTCCATCTTCTATTGTACAGAGTTTATGATCAAAAAGAGGAGCAGGATGAATTGAAGATTTTGATGAAGCTCCATTTTCACTTGAAGTTGAAGAAGAGGCTGAAAGATTGGAATGGATTAGGAAATCCTAAGAAGGTATTTATATGTACAAAAGAAATAGGGGTGGGGAGGGGTAGACTTGAAGGATGTTATGGGCCCATTTCCATTGACATTTTTTGGATTTAGATGGGTCGGTCCATCATTTTAGAAACTTTATTTGTTCTTTTATTTTATATATCAATGAAATCTGAAAATTAAATTAAAAAAAAATATTCTTTTGTTCTTCTACATAACTTCAGGTCCTTGGGATGTAATAAATAAATAAATTTTGCACTCTATTAACAATTGATGAATTTTTTGAAATTTAATCTTGTTTTAAAAAATAATTAATTAGGTTCTATAAATTAATAAGGATAAGGATGGTGAAAAGTAAATGTTGTCTTTTGAATTTCATTATTGAGGGTTAGGTTAAATGGTTCTCTCGCCATAGTGTCAGAGTGGGTGCCGATCATGACCATCTGGGTAATGAAAAAAGATGTCGATGATGAGGTGATGACTATTAATGTTTAATAGAGTGACATGACCTGAATCGGGGCCTTGTCGTAATGGGTGACCCAAGTCTGACTGGGACCAAAGACCACACCCATTACCCAATCCAACCTCCAGTCGTCCACCTTGAGCTGGATGAATTTGGAGGATATGAGTTCCATAAATATTATATATAATCCTAAAATAAAAGAGTATGGAACAACCAACAATACTGTCAATCGGTATAACCCCAATAACCATGACAATGCTAAGGCTAACATCCCTACTGATCCCTTCCATTCCAACCTATAATAGCTAGATAAAATCCTCTAACCAAAACAATATAAAAATCTTGTTGGAACATGCCCCCAACCATAGCCAAAACTAATATCCACAAATAAACCAAAGTAAAAAATAAAATCTATGAAATAGAGCCTTTAGGAAAGATGGAAGCTCACCACTACAGTCAAGTAGCTCATCCAGAATGTTCGATAGCAAAGAAGGAATAGTAGAATGGTCGGTTCCTACATCGCGTGTGGATACAGATGCCCAAGGACATGTTAGCGGGTGAAAGCTAGGATGAACTCAGGATAAGTATAAAATAATACAAACCAGTAAAACCAAGTAAACCAACCATATGTATACAAACTATACATATATATATATATAACCATACCAAGAAAGGGAATCGGGCTTAGCATGCCTATAAACCCATTAACCTGGGTATGTAAGGCTTACAATCCTTAACCACCCACAGGCTGCATTATTCTAGTATAACCCCCTAAACAGGCCCTGATGCGTGTAGCAGCACGAACCAGAGATAACATAAGATTAAGGGATTAACAAGTACCCTCACCCTTTATGATACATATATAAAATGTTGTTAGAGGATTTCCACGTACCTCATAGTATGAAAAAGGGGTTGTTACACCTTATCCCTCATGTCGGCAAAATTGAGTTTCCAATGTTCGTTCATGCAACTCCAACTTTCATGGTTAGCTATCACAACCCGCTATTATTATCCCAATTAAAACTATTTCCAACCAACCATCAATTATTCCATTTATTACTTAACAAGGCTATAAGTATTGGGATCATCATACTGACTATAATTTACAAGTATTGTCCTTAGAACAACCTTTTAAGGTATAGGGATTCACGAGTACTCATTTACCCAGTTATTTTTAGGGAGTCGCATGTACCCCATAAGTGTTACATTATTAAGTTGCTAGGAGGAGTCGGATGTACCTCACAAGTAATTCATTAACATGTTTACTTAGGGGGATTCCATTGTACCCCACAAGAAGTCCAATTAACCATAACCATGACCAACAAACCATTCCATCTAAACTATTCCAAACTATTTAACCATTTAGGGTTCCATTACTAAGTTTAAACCATGCATAAGTTTTATTAAAATACAACAATGTAGTGAAAACATTCTCATAGGCATTTTATCAAACACATTGGGGGCATCGTACTTCAAAAACCAATTATCCAGAACCACCATTAAATCATATGAAATCATCATGAAAACATGAAAAAATCATATTCAATAATTTATAATGAAAACACCCAAATTATATTTGAAGATCCAAAACCATACAATAATTAAACCATGAAAACATAGTATATAGCAATGCCTTTAGTTAGAACTAACAATGAGGGAAATAACATACCATAAAACAAGAATATGATGTAGATAAATCACCAACAGAATCCCCGAATCAATCCTTAAGATAAAATATTAGACTTGCCTTATCCAAAAGCATTAGAGAGAATTATATAGTGTTTAAGAGAAATTTCTAAGTATTAATGAATAGAATAATAGGGGAAATAATGTCCCAATAGGAATATAAGTCCTAGGTCCTTATTAGGTTAAGTGGATAAATGTCCAGATTGCCCTCACTTAAACTCCCAGAACTCCCGTCAGGTGGGTATGGCTATCAATACCAGCTGTACTTTCTAATATGTGTGGTATCCACCACTCGTACCCAAAGACCAAGGCCATCTCCCTTAGACCATACAATTTTTGAGGTACTAATAACCCAAAATCATGTTGTATCTAAGTATATGGCTAGTAGCTATGATACATACCCCCGACAGAATAGAATCATCAAAGAATTAAACACTGAACACCATACGAGTTCATGGTATGACTCGTACCCTGGCCAATGGCTCACAGTCGGCCACTCATACTTAGATCCAACTTAATTTAAAAATATTTAGACTAAGTGAAGTAACAAAACAACCCGTATTTACTGATATCACTCATACAAGCAATGTTGTATCCATTCTAGAAAACAAATCCAACCTACCAACCAATACTGGTGAGCATACAACTAACCCATACAACTTGTACACCAATGTATGAGTCATTTTCCCTAGTCATATTATATACAAAGACCAAAAATCAACGAAAAGTAACAATTTCGAGGAACGGTAATGCCCCAATTTTTTGAATCAAAATGCTACACGGTGCTCATGACCCCGAGGGACCACAAGCTAACCCATGACTGATATCTGTACTTGTACACTGCATATATAACATAATAATGCAGAAAACATGAACATGTAGGCCATAAGGTTCAACTGAGTAAAGAATCTGTCAAAACATAATATCTATATAGGTGAGAGATAGCCAAAATAGCTTAAAACTTAATCAAATTTGAACAAAAGTCTGAATACTAAATTTGAAAGCCTCTAAGTACTATTTGAATAAGGAGTTGACGGAACATGTCTCCAACTAACTCTGTAAACTGATAACTAGATAATATAATAATGAATAAATTAAATCATATTATCCTCGAATGAAGAGGACTCGCTGAAACTTTGTATACTTAATGCGACTGCTACTGCTGGTCTGGAACTCATGACTCTGAACATATGGTGTAACATGAAAAGAAAGCACCATAGCAGAAATGTGTTAGTACAACTGGAGTACTGAGTATACGAGTGAGGTAGGCTAATGCAAAGGGTTTACATGCATGAATAATACTACCAACTAACTGATTTGATCGTAAGAGTACAAACATACATATAGAGTAACTAAAATCGTGAGTATGTAATGGCTAAATTTGTACGCTAACACATGGCTGGAACTGTAGTTCTGATAACGTGGCTGACTATATCTTATAACCCTGAATCTAGTTGAACTCCCTGAGTTCCATGCTATAACTTAATTTGACCGTATCTAACTGTCCTGGTATACATATATCTACAGAATTGTCTGAGTTCTTTACTGAGACTGATACTAAAACTATGGGAGGTAGTTGTTTAACCGACATTCCCGATGTATTCCATTACGGCTAAGTTAGGGTCTAATCTCTGCCCAAGATATAAGGGTGTCAATACCGCTCCACTGGTAAGGACATTTGTGAGTGACCCTTATTTTGAAAGTACTCAAAGTGAGAATGGTAGGACCTTAAAGTGATAGGTTAAGCCACCTCATCAACCCTAATCTGACAGGCTAAGATGTCTCATCCTACGCTCACTACGTTATTCTAGAATAGAAGATAACTGCTATGAAACACACCCTAAATTGGTAGGTGAGTCCTCATTCTTGGGTTCATTTGGTGCTAACTTCTACTACGATCTGAAGAGACTAAACATAATTCAACAACTATACATGGACAGATTAACTGACTTTCGTTGACTGACGGAGTAGGACTATTATTTGTGAGTTAACTGAGATCATAAGATTTGTGAGGTTTTCTGAGTCATATGACTGACTGAGTTCTATAGATTATAGCTTGACTGATATTATCGTGACAACATGACATGACTCTAGGGACATAACTTTTTTTTAGGTATGAATACCCCCAGGACTCAGTAGAAGGAAACTGACACACATGACATGTCTTGATTATAAAATTTGAGTCCACAATTCATAACATCATAAGTAGGGGATATCATATTTCATATAGTTATTCAACATCTTAAACATTGTATGGAATGGATGGATATCTTACGTGTACATATTGTATATCTCCATTATCTTGCACGCTTCATACCACCATAATAGCAACACATGAAAAGCATGGATTTCATATTGAAGTATATACCTAACATTAACTTGTCATTTAGACTTCATAGAACCGTACAAACATGAACTTCTACCATCCTAAGCATTTTATCAAACACCTTGCATGAATTCTTTAAGGCATAGGTGGGTTTCATACTTACACCATATTAAACCATGTAAAGTTCATAGTTTTCAATTAACAAACGTATATAGTCCATGAAAACACCTTTAGTCATCACACTAAAACTTAAACAACAATCATCAACATGTACATACTCACATCGCCACAAAAAGTTTACAAAATAATATTTAAAACATGGTTCTTGAGCTCTATGAACGGATTGGATCCATAGATGAACACTATGCATACCTTAGTGATTGAATCTTCAAAGAGATCTAATGTTTCTAAAGGTTCTTGAAGAATTCCTTAGGTTTTCCCTTGATTTTTCTTGACTAGGGTTTAACCCCTTTGGGAAAGAATGCTCTTATTCTTAAGGAGATGATCTTGAGTAAAAACCCTAATCTTGTGATTGAATATGTAAGAGAGGGTTTTAAACATATTATAACTACAGAGAATGGAAGATAATACGTTCCTTAAGGGTTATAAGTCTTGGGAAGTTAAGGAAAAAGACCAAAATACCCTTATTAAATAAATTCCCAGTTGCTGAAAATAATAGCTGACGATATTTGTGACAAGGCGTCAAAAATATAGTAAGCCATAAAAAATGTCACGACACAAAAGCTGGATTCTGCCTAAGGATGATGAAATTTATGACATGACATCAAAAATATGGTAAGCCATCAAAAATGTCATCACACGGAAGCTGGATTCATCTAAGACTGACGATATTTGTGACATGGCATCAAAAATGTTGTAAGCTACAACAAATGTCGCCACTAAGGAGCTGGTTTGCTGCCTAAGGTTGATGACCTTCGTGATAGGGTATCACAAGTGTGGTAAGATACCTTGAATATCGTCACTTGTTTCTATCTTGACATGCTAGAGTGAAAAAGGAATAACTCTTTGCTCCGATATCGAATTTAGGCAAAATTGGTATCATAGGAAATCTAATTCAATTATATATCTGTTGATAGGTCATGAGCTCAAAAATTCCAAGTATAATGATAGATATGCTTGTTTGAATTTGACAATACCAATATCCTTCTCAAGAATTCAATCGGTAAGGAATGTTTTGATTCATCTGATAGCTGGGAGTTATTTGAAGCCTTAATGTACATCTAAATCACTCATAAAACTATAAAATAACAATGATGTACAATGGATGAGCTTTGTACATGGATCTAATATTGGTTTATATTTTTTTTTAATATTACAATATCTTCCCATGGAAACATTCATCCTCGAATAATGACTGCTTGAGTGGGGAGAAAAGATAAAATGACTCATACACAGATCATGCTTAACTGGCACATGATTTTAGGACTTAATTGAATTCTAAACTGAATATAGCTCAACTAAACATGCATATCTGATGCATGACTGATAAGCTAAACTCATGAATGCATGATAAGCTATGCACTCATACTTGGTACAAATTTTATATTGGATTTTTGAACATGTAACTAAATAAGCTTAAGGAAAATTGTTACCTCGAGCTAAGTCTAAATTAGAGGAGAAAAGATTAGGGAACTTGGTTCGCATGTCTTCTTCTGCTTCCCAAGTAGCTCCCTCCATGCACATATTTAGCCAAAGAACCTTGACTAGAGGACTTCTTTGTTCGTCAACCTACGAGTCTGATAGTCGATGATTTTGAATGGAATGTCATCATAAGAGAGGCTAATCTAAATGTCAATGCTCTATATAGGGACTACAAATTTTGGGTCACCAATGCACTTCTTGAGCAAAGAGATATGTAAGACTTGATGAACTGAGGCTACATCTGAAGGCAATTCGAGCTCATAGGCTACCTTACAGAAGCGAATGAGAATCCTGAAGGGACTGATATATCAGGGACTGAGCTTTCCCTTCTTTTCGAATCTCTTCACTCCCTTTATAGGAGAGACTTTTAGATAGACATAGTAATTGACCTTGAATTCGAGTTCCTTTCTATGAACATCCGCATAAGACTTCTATCGGCTCTGAGCCACCCAGAATATTTCTCTGATCAACTGAACTTTCTCTAAGGCATCGAATACTAAGTCAGGCCCTATGACTGTGGTCTCACTAACTTCGACCCAACCGATCAGAGACCTGCATCTCCTACCATAGAGAGCTTCGAATGGAGCCATATAAATGCTGGAGAGTTAGTTGTTGTTGTATGCGAACTCAATCAAAGGCAAGTGGTCATCCCAGATTCCCTTGAAACCAATTGCACACGCCCTTAGTATATCTTCTAGAGTCTGAATGGTCCTTTCTGCTCGACCATCTGTCTGAGGATGAAACACTGTACTGAGATAAACTTAGGTACCAAAACCCTTTTAGAATACTTTCCAAAAGTAAGAGGTGAACTGGGTACCTCGATCTAAGATGATAGAGAGTGGAACACCATGTAATATGACCAACTCCCTGATATAAAGTTGGGCATAATCCTCGGCTAAGTAAGAGGTATGAATTAGAAGAAAATAAGCTGACTTGGTCATTCTGTCTATAATGACCCAAACTAAATCATGTTGATGATGTGTTCTAGGAAAACCCATCACAAAGGCCATGCTCACTTCTTCGTACTTCCAAGTAGTAATAGCGAACTCCTACATAGAACCAGTAGGTTTCTGATGCTCTCTCTTAACCTACTGACATATAGAGAACTTAGCCCCAAACTCTTCAATGTCCCTCTTCATCTTACTCCACCAATAGATCTCCCGTAAGTCGTGGTATATCTTAGTGGCCCATGGATAAATAGAGTATTTGTGCCATACGTTTCTGCAAGAATTTACTTCCTCTAGTCATCTAGCCTTTGAGAGAAAACCTCTACTTCCTGACTCTGAACTAGCCCTTTTATCTTGACAAGGATAAGATCCCTATTCTGGCAAGTTGATAAATCTCCTGAGCTAATTTCTTTTTACTATCCTTAATAGGGGAAACACTACCCATGGACAGTCTACTGAGTACGTCGGCCACTACAATTGCCTTGCTCGGATGATAAAGGAAACTCATATCATAATATTTAAGAGTTGTAACCACCTTTTCTGAGGAAGATTAAGATCTTTCTGGGAAAAGACATAGTAAAGGATCTTCTGATCTATGAAGACATCTACGTGAACATAGTATAGATTATGCCTCTAAATCTTTAAGGCAAAGACAACTACTGCTAACTCACGGTCATGAGTAGGATAATTCATCTTATAGGGATTTAACTATCTAGAGGTGTAGGCTATGACTCTACCATGATGCATGAGTACACAACCTAAACCTACTTTGGATGCATCACAATATACTACGAATCCATTAGAACCATCAGGAAGTACTAAAACTGGAGCTGAGGTGAGTTGAATCTTCAACTTCTGAAAACTCTTCTTGTAAGGTTATGTCCACTAAAACATAACCTTTTTCTAAGTCAATCAAGACATAGGAGGTGCAATAAAATAAAATCCCTCATCAAACCATTGGTAATAGCAAGCCAAACCCAACAAACTCCTAATATCTAATAGAGAGATAGGGTGAGGCCAGTTTCTTACCGCTTCAATTTTCTGAGAATATACTCTAATTCCATAACCAAAAATAATATGGCCAAGGAATGCTACTGATCTTAGCCAAAATTTGCACTTACTAAACATGGCGAACAATTGGTGATCCCTGAGAGTCTGAAAAACAATTATGGGATGGTCTTAATGATCACTCTCTGTGAGAGAATAGACTAGAATATCATCTATGAAGACTATAATGAATGTGTCCAAGTACTACTTGAACACCCGATTCATCAAGTCCATGAAAGCTGCAGGGGCATTGGTAAGACCAAAGGACATGACAAGATTTTCAAAATGACCATACTGAGTATGAAAAGCTATGTTCAAAACGTCACATTCTCTAACTCTGAGCTAATGATAGCCTGATCTGAGGTCTATCTTTGAGAAATAACTGGAACCCTGAAGTTTGTCAAACAAGTCATCTATCCTAGGCAGCGCATACCTGTTCTTGAAGTGACTTTGTTGAGCTGACAGTAATCAATACACCTTCTAAGAGAACTATCTTTCTTGTCCACAAATAAGACTGCCTCACCCCATGGAGATATACTGGGCCTAATGAATCCCTTATTTAAGAGATCTTTCAACTGATCTTTCAGTTCCTTGAGTTTAGTTTCTGTCATTCTGTCTAGTGGAATAAAAATAGGATGAGCATTTGGGAGAAGTTTTATGCCAAAGTCTATTTCCCTTTCGGGAAGAATGCCTAGAAGATCTTCGAGAAAGACGTCAAAATATTCATTAACCACTAGGATTGATTCGAGACTGAGAGATTCGAAATTGGAATCCTAAACATGCACGAGATGATACACACACCCTTTAGAAATTATTTTCCTTGCCTGAATATAGGAAACATGCTGACCCCTAAAAGATGAAGTACTACCCTTCCACTCTAGGATGGGCTCATTCGAGAACTAAAACTTCACTATCCTATTTCTACAGTCGACTATGGCATAGCAGGAATGAAGCTAATCCATGTTGAGAATGACATCAAAATTAGTCCTCTCTAACTCAACTAAATCTACTGATATCAATTTCTAAAATATCATAATCGGGCAGTTCTTGTATAACCGTCGAGCTATGATGGTTTTACCCACTAGGGTAGAGACTGAAAAAGGCTCTACTAAAATTTTAGGACTAATTCCGAATCGCCTGCTATGTATGGAGTGATAAAAAACAAGGATGTACCTAGGTCTAGCAAAGCATAAACGTGAACATTTAAAATCAGTAATGTACCAGTAACGACATTAGGAGAATTTTCCTGATCCTATTGTGTCTAAAAAGCATCGAGTCTAGTTGGGCGTTACCCACTACTAGTACTAGAAGTTGAACCCTGCTGGTTTGGGCGACCGGACAGAGCTGTGGAACGATTCTGCTGACCCTGAGGGCCTGGTTGAGGAAACTCCCTAAACCTATGCCCTTTCTTACCACAACCAAAATAGACATCACTACCGGCTCTGCAAATACCATTGTGGTTCTTACCACAAGTCTGACCAAAGGGGTTTATTCGGGCACTGCTAACACTGCCCTGAGATTTAATGCCTGGTGCTCTGTCTCTGTTGCCATCACTGAACTTTGGCACTGGGACACTAGCGAAGGAAGGGGCTGGAACTTCTAACATAAGGATGAAACTACTAACGACTTCCTCACTCTAATTTAGGGTGAGCAAAACTGAAACTGCCTGCTCTTGCTCTCTTGTTTTGCCTCTCCGTAGTCTTAACCTTTTGCTCCTGTATCTATTGAGCGTGGTTCATGATCATGCCTTAAGTCATATTAATGTTCAGCATCGCAGACCTACACTCATTTACCACGCTATCATTCACCCCTAACACGATCTTGTTCATCTTAGCCCTGTTTTCTGCAACCATATGAGGGGCATATCTTGCTAGCTAAGTAAATATATGAGAATACTCTCTAATTATCATATTTCCCTACATGAGATTGATGAACTCAAGAACTTTGGCCTCTCTTAGCTCTAGGGAAAAGAATCTATCTAGGAAAGCGATGACAAATTCTTCCCACACAAAAGGACTTGCATCCTCTAACCTTTCTGCTAACCACTATTTGAACCAAGAGTGAGAGATATCCTACAGTTTGTATGCGTCCAACTCGGCACTCTAAGAAGAAGAGACTCCTATGATATCAATGACCTTCTAGACATGGTCAACGAATTCTTAAGGATCCTCGTTTGGCGTAGACCCAAAGAAGGACAGAGGGTTTATTTGGGTAAAGTCTCAAATCCTAGCTGCCGCTGAATTGGCCACTGCGTTGGTTGAAATAATTGTTGGTCATTCATTTTAGGCAGCTACAGACTGAGGAAGAGCGGTAAATGCGGTCCTAAACTCCGCATGAGAAACATGTTTCCCCAAAGGATCTTCGGGCTGAGGAGATGGCTGATTTTTGCTCTTTGGAGGCATGTTTCTGAAATAAAAGAAGAGTGGATTAGACTGAAAGACTAACATAAAATTATGCTTACTAGCACGATATGAATTCGGAATAAAGGGAACTGTTCCTAAAACATCTCACAGCCTCCTATACATAAATGTGGCATGCAACACACCCATGTACAAGAGTCTACTATATATAGCTTCCGGACTTCCTAGGACTCTATTGAACCTTAGGCTCGGATACAAATTTTCTAATGCCATGCTTTTCTAAATCAAAATACTACACGGTGCTCATGACCGCAAGGGACCACAAGCAAACCTATGCCTGATATATATACCTGTACACTATATATATAACGTAATAATGAAAAAAACACAAACATGTAGTCCATAAGGTTCAACTGAATAAAGAATCAGTCAAAATATAATATCTATATGTGTGAGAGATACCCAAAATAGTTTAAAACTGAATCAAATTTTAACATAAGTCTGAATGCTGAATCTGAAAGCCTCTAAGTACTATCTAAATAAGGAGTTGAAGGAATATGTCTCCAACTAACTCCGTAAACTGATAAGTGAAAAAAATAATAATGAATAAATCAATTCATATTGTCCATTAACAAAGAGTACTCACTGAAACTCTATATGTTGAATGCGACTGCTGCTGCAGGTTTGGGACTCGTACCTCTGAACCTATGGTGTCACATGAAAAGAAAGCACTATAGAGAAAATGTATTAATACAAATGGAGTACTGAGTATACGAGTGAGGTATACTAATGCGAAGGGTTTATATGCATGAATAATACTACTTACTGACTGATATGATCATAAGAGTGCAAACATACGTACATAGTAACTAAGATCATGAGTACGTAATGGCTAAATCTATACACTAACACATGGCTGGAACTGTAGTTCTGATAACATGGATGCCTGTATCTGACAGCCCTGAATCAGGTTAAACTCTCTGAGTTCCATGATATAACTGAATTTGATCGTATCTAACAGTACTGGTAAACAGATATCTGAAGAATTGTCTGAGTTCTTTATTAATACTGATACTGAAACTATAGGAGGTAGTTGTTTAACTGACATACCCCATGTATACCATTACAGTTAAACTAGGGTCCAATCTCTGCCCTAACTGAAGGGATGTTAATACTGCGTCACTGGTAAGGACAGTTGTGAGTGAACCTTATTTGGTAGGCAATCAAAGTGAGAACGGTGGGACCCCAAACTAACAAGTTAAGCCACCTCGACAACCCTAATCTGATAGGCTAAGATGTCTCAACCTACACTGGCTATGTAGTTCAGGAACACAAGGATAACTACTGAGACACACACCCTAAATTAGTAGGTGAGTCCCAATCCTTGGGTTCACTCAGTGATAACTTCTACTCCTATCTGAAGAGACTAAACATGATTCAACTGACTATACATGGACAGATTAGCTAACTTTTGTTGACTGACAGAGTCGTACTATTATCTAAGAGTTATTTGAGATCATGAGATTTCTGAGGATTCCTGAGTCATATGACTGACTAAGTTCTATAGATTATAGCTTGAATGATATTATCGTGACAACATGACATGGCTCTAGGCACTCAGCTATGTTTTTCGGGTACGAATACCCCCAAGACTCGATAAAAAAAAACTGACACACATGACATCACTTGATCGAAAGATTTGAGTCCATAATTCATAATATCATAAATAGGGGATATCATATTTCATATAGTTATTCAACATCTTAAACATTGTAGGGAATGCATGGATATATTTCGTGTATATATTGTAGTCTCTATTATGTTGAATGTTTCATACCACTGCAATAACAACACATAAAAATTATGGAATTCATATTAAAGTATATAACTAACATGAACTTGTCATTTAGACATCATAGAACCGTACAAACATGAACTTCTAGTATCTTAAGCATTTTATCAAACACCTTGTGTGCATTCTTTAAGGCATAGGTGGGTTTCATACTTGCACCATATTAAACAACCTAAAGTTCATGGTTTTCAATTAACAAACATATATTTTCCTTGAAAACACCTTTACACATCACATTGAAACTTAAACAACAATTTTCAATATGTACATACTCATATCACCACAAAATGGTTACAAAATAATATTTAAAACATGGTTCTGAAGTAGTATGAACGGATTGGATCCATATATGAAAACTATGCATACCTTAGTTATTGAATCTTGAAAATATCTAGTTTCTGAAGGTTCTTGAAGAATTCCTTAGGCTTGCCCGTGATTTTTCTTGACTATGGTTTAACCCCCTTGTGAAAGAATTCTCTTGTTCCTGAGGAGATGATATTGAGAGAAAATTCTAATCTTAGGGTTGAAAGTGTAAGAGAGGGTTTTTAAGATTTTTTAACTAAAGATAATGGAAGATAATACGTTCCTTGAGGGTTATAAGTTGTGGGAAGTAAAGGGAAAAGACAAAAAATACCCTTATAAAATAAATTCCAAGTTGCTGAAAATAATAGTTGATGATATTTGTGACAAGGCATCAAAAATATGGTAAGCCATCAAAAATTTCGTCACACAGAAGATGGAGTCTTCATAAGGCTGACGACATTGGTGACATGGCGTCAAAAATATGGTAAGCCGTAAAAAATGTCATCATACAAAAGCTAGATTCTTCCTAAGGATGACGACATTTGTGACATGGCGTCAAAAATGTGGTAAGCTACCATGAATGTTGTCACTTAAGAGCTTGTTTCTTCCTAAGGATGATGACCTTCATGATAGGGCATCACAAGTGTGGTAAGCTACCATGAATGTCGTCACTTGTTTCCAGCATGACATGCTGGAGTAAAATAGGAATAACTTTTTAATCCGATTTCAATTTTAGGTGAAATTGGTATATTTGGAAAGATAATTCAATTATATATCTATTGATAGGTCATGATCTCAAAAATTCCAATTATAACGAGAGATATGCTTGTTTAAAGTTAACTATACCAATATCCTTCTCAAGAATTCAATTGGTAAGGAATGTTTTGATCTGTCTGATAGATAAGAGTTATTTGAAGCCTTAATATACATCTAAATTACTCATAAAACTATAAAATAACCATGATGTACTATGCATGAGCTTGGTACATGGCTCTAATATTGGTTTAGATTTTTTTTGGGGTATTACAGGATCCCAGGGTGTTTTAGTCTCCCCTACTAGGATCATACATCCCTGAAAGATGGAAAAGGTAGGGTAACCACAAGAACGATTCATTTTCATTATCAAATATCAATCAAACCATTAACCAAGTTAGGAAACCCATATGAAAAGATATTTATCTTTCCTTTAAGAAACTAAGATTATAAAGATGTGTTAAAGAAAACATACCTTCCGCACGAATACTGGGAGAAAAAAATAGATATGGATACTTAGACTTAATTTCATCTTCATCTTCCCATGAAGCCACTTCCACATTGTGGTTCCGCCATATAACCTTAATTGAGGGCGCATCTTTAGTCCGCATGCGATGAGCTAGCCAATCCAGTACCTCTATTGCGATATCTTCATTAGACACAAAATCTGAGATACCCAAGCAGTCTAAGGGAATTACCAAAGAAGGATCACCGAATACTTTTTCAACATGGAGACATGAAATATAGGATGAATAGAGCTCAAGCTAGACGAGAACTCCAAATATTAAGCAAAATTACAAACCGTCCATAAAACCAAACAAGAACCAATAAATTGGAAACTTAGCTTCCAATTCTTACAAAACTACATCACTCCTTTCATGGGAGATACCTTTAGGAATACCATGTCCCAAACCTTTTACTCTAAATCTCAATGTGTAATACCCCACGAATTCCAACCGATAGTAGAACCATGCTTCAAACTCATGATAAATAAATTTTAGTGATTTGGTAGTTTTATGATCAAGTTTTATGATTTTTAAGGCATCAAATATGTCCTAGATATAAGGCGAATCAAAATAGCCCTTACCGATTGAATTCTTGATAAGGATTTTAGTATAGTCACTTAAAAGGAGCATATCTTTTGTTATACTAGAAATTTTTGAGATCATGACCCGCCAAAAGATATACAATTGAATTAGCTTTCCAAAGATACCAATTTTTCAAAAATCCACTATCGGGGTAAAATGTATGGCTGTTTTATAGTGACCTATCCGGACTGCCAAAGTATGTCGGGAAGGCTGATTGACCATCATGCTTGTGATTCACCATCGCCCAAACTATCACAATTTAGGTAGTAAGCATGTTTTTGGGCCAAAAAGTGATGGGTTAAAGGGATAGTCCATCCCTAGTGAAATGGTTAGTGACCCAAACTATCACGGACCTCCGTTTAACATTTTAACCCATTTTTTGGATTTTTGGGTCCTTTTCCACCCTTTTTAACATCTAAATACATCAGATCAAAACACAAACATCATATTCTCCTATAGAATAAAAATTTAGGGTTTTTTCCAAGATTAACCCTCAAGAGCAAGATCCAAATCCTTCTTCAATATACTCAAGGATCAAATTATCTCCATTCAAGAACCTTTTAGAAAAGCCTCCAAGAACACTCTCAAGGATTCAAAAGTCATCTTGTTCCATCAAATTAAGCCAAATAAGGTATGTATGGTTTTAAAAAGGACACTCCTTTCGTCTTTGTGCCCAAAAGTTGTTTTAGTTACAAAGATATATGGTTTTACATGTTTTCTTATCAAATGGAAGTATGGGTTTATACTCTATGTTATTATTTCATGATATTATGATGGTTTCAATGTTTTAGAAATTGAAGTACTTTAGTATGTTGAGATTGTAATGCATATTTATGAAAATTTCCAGGTTTCAATATGATTTATGAATCTTTATGATATCGAGTATGAATTTTGATATGTCTCCATCTGAGATTGAATTATGGGACATTTGACCCTACTTATGATTTTAAATTTATGAACTTTTGTGCTATAAGCACCTATGATTTGAGAATTTTGAGATTATTTAGAATATTTTGACTGTAATGGTCATAGTAGCTTTGAAATCTACTTCACTGAATGAGATTTAAGATTTTGTATTTGGTTTCATTATAAAGCACAAGATTATTAAATATGGATTTACATGAGATGAGCATAGCTAATTAATAGGATATAGTATTTAGCACTTAGTTGGGTAAGTTACTATGGTTCATACCCTAGAACTATGTGCCACCGTAGGATTGAGATTCATGTGCTCAAGGTTGAGATAGTGATCACTAAGTTGATTTTATAATGCTTGGCAAGAGTATGACACCTTCCCCAACGTGAGTTTTCTTCCTTAGGAGGACAAAAACATTGGAATCCATGTAGCTTGCATTTTTTAAGTCTATTAAGAGAACCTTCCTAATAGTAAGATTTTTAGAGTAGTTTCTTAAAGTATTTTTTCCTTAAAGAAATTATTTTTCCCTACTAGTAAATGTTAATGAACAGCTTCAATGTATTTTTCTCCAAAGATTTTGGGAGCTAAGTGCAAAGGCTCACAACTTAATCAGATACTACTCTACTTGAAATTTTAGTTTCAAAGCTACATATCTTAGTTTTCAAATGCAAAGTTGAGTTCTTTGTCACTTATTCTATATGTTTTGAGAAGGGAACGAAACTACAGATTTTTGAACTAAGTATAGTGACTCATGAGATTTATGTTACATGTTTACGATCCATGACTTATCAAATTTATTCAAGCGATGCGAGTAATTTATATTTAGCATGCATTTGTTTTATAAAGTAATAATGTTGACTTAATACATACACCACCATGTACTCTATACATCCTCAAAGTATAGATACACATATATGTCTATGTGCTACATTATCTCATAATGTAGGTACAAGATCTTATAGGCATATTCATACTCAGACAATTGCAGATTTGAGCCAGCAAGGTCATATCTTGATATAGTTTTTGGGGTCTTACAAACTTGGTATTAGAGCCCAGAGTTCAAGTGTCCTATATCGTATGTGAAGCCATGTCTAGTAGACTCTTGCAGAACAATATAGAGATGTCTGTACTTTCTTCGAGAGGATACAAAGCATTTTGAAAATGTCTCCATTATTTCAAGTCTTAGATCATGCTATAGTAAAGTTCTCTAAGAAACATAAACATCTTTTTATCCTATTCTATTCAGTCCTTGTCTGCCTCAATTTAAAGGGTCCAGAAATAGTCTAATTTAATTCTCCACAGGTAGTTATAGGATTCTTAGAAGGCTAGAGAGTAGCCTATTAGTTCTTTTGAGTTTCGAAGATTGAAGTGATTTATCATGCATTAAGCCCAAGTCAGATATGCTTTCAAATTCCTCCTTAGAATCTATAATGTTAATCTATACTTCTCTAGCTATGTAATGTCCTAGAGATAACATGATTGGCAAGTTCCAATTTTCTCCCATAATAATGCTATCATATTTGCTAGAAAAAGTTTTAGAATGCATCCAAAGGGTTTGAGAGGATCTCTTTAGTGTGTCATAAGTCCCTCAAGTTGAACGTTATGTGCTCATTCATATGAGTTTTTCTATTAATATAGGATTAGATATGTATTTATACTACCCATTAACACTTTTAATACAAATAATGCTCATGAGAAGAGATAGTACGAACCTAGACTGTTAAGGGTAGTGTGCATTCGAGGGATATTATGAACATCAGTGTTATGATTTATAAATAATAGAACATTATTATAGTTTAAAGTATAGGTATAGAAGAGCAGTTTCAAGAAGATATGGGAATGGTGATTGGTAAAAAGTATAGATGGAACCTTATGCATGTTATCAAAATACATTATGGTGAGATGTCCTAGTGTTTTAGTTAGGTGAAAGGTAGAGACGAAGTTATTAGTAAGGTGAATTGTTATTTCTTGTAATATGGGGAGAGTTATTTATAGTATTTATTATGTTTGAAAAGTATCGAATAATAATAAAGCATCTGGTGGTCTAGGGCCGTTAATTTACGTTTCCCTTGAGGCATCAAAAATGGTGTTTAGTGAAGACTTATAGAGCTATGACAGTAATCTAGATATATAGAAGGGTAAATTGTAATGAGGTGTAGAAGGAGGATGTGTTAATGGATTATGATAAGATAGGTTGTATGATTTTGACCGATTATTGTTGGTTTGAAGTTCTAATGGAATAGTGTTTCTTGTTGTTATATGTTATAGTTTTCGAGGAAGAATTGTATGTAAGGTGAGTTATCAAATCATGCTTGACACTAATCATTAAGTTTGAAAACTGGATGGTTACCAAGGTGGGTTTAATATTTCCCTGGTTAGTGTGGCTAATTATATGGGAGTGATTATGTATGCTTGAACTATGTATGAAAGAGTTTGAGTTTAGTTATTCGCCATTAAGTACGTTGTTGCAAGTATAATGTGTAACTGTATCCTTAAAGTAATATAGTGTTCCTTTGTCATTCTAAGTTTATTACATGTTGTGTATGGTTGGTAATACCCTTGAGTGGATAAGTATAAGTATAAATGAGGTGGTGTAGTATATGGTGTTCTTGTCAGTTAACTTGTGGGTTACAGGTTGGTGAAGTGGTAAGTTAGAGATGTGATATTAGTAGAGTAAAAGGGAAGTTCTGCAAAGGATTAAAGATATCCATGTTTAGTATTAGAATCTAAGTTGGCTAGTTTTAAGTTGTTATATGATGGCTTATGGGGCTACAGAAATCTAATAGTTGAATCTTAGGAGGAGGTGTTAACATTGGGTGTTATACGTGAAGATATAGTCTTTCAGTGTAAGTTTAGTTTTATATGTATTGATTTTATCCCAAACTCTATAATAAAGTGATTGCCATTTAGATTAATGTTTATGTAGTGGTTCATAAACTGAGAGTGATGGCTTTAGTCTAAGGGGGAGATGGTAGAAGGTGTAAGTAAGTCAAACTTCCAGATTCTTGTTAAAATGCCCGTGTAGTGTAGAAAACCCATAAGAGAGGATGATGCAAGACCCATTCTTGTTTCAGTACTTCAAGTTATCCCAATACCTACTAATGCCTTATGTTTTAGTTCCATGATCACATTTCATGTTCATGCATATGATAGAGAATCATGTACCCTCCTAGTTCCCAAAATGAGGAGTTCCAGTTCATTCAGTAGTTCGAATCACATTCCATAAGTGATGAACTCAAAATTAAGGTCATGCAGCTCATGATTCATGTACTCAGGCTTTATAGTATGTTCAGTTCAAGCAGTTAAGCAATACTCTTAACGATCAGTGAAATGTGGATTTATATCATGTATGTACTCAGATCAGAGCTCTTTGATAAGTTAATGATGTTAAATATTCTATTACTCAAGCCTCAGTTGGGTATCAAGTTATACACCGTATCTGTAACACCCCGATTTTCTGAACCAGAATGCTACACGGTGCTTATGACTCTGAAGGATCACAAGCTAAACCATCACTAATATCTGTACCTATACACTACAATATATAACATAATAATGTAGAAAAAATAAACATATATGACATAAGGTTCAACTTAATAAAGAATGTGTCAAAATATAATATCCATATGGATGAAAAATACCCAAAACAACTGAAAACTGAATCAAATCTCAACATAAGTCTAAATACTGATAATATGAAAGCCTATAAGTTCTTTATAAATAAGGAGTTGAAGGAACATGTCTCCAACTAACTCCATCAACTTTTAACTTGCTAAAATAATAATGAATAAATCAAATCATATTTTCCTCGAATGAAGAGGACTCACTGAATCTCTGCGACTGGAAATGCTACTACTACTGCTGATTTGGAGCTCATGTCTCTAAACCTATGGTGTAACATAAAAATAAAGCACCATAGCGCAAATGCATTAGTACGAGGGAATGTGCTGAGTATACGAGTGAGGTAGGTTAAATATAAACAAGGTTTAATGCAAGTACAATGCTTACTGTCTGACTGACATGGACGTATGAGTACAAATATGCATACATAGTAACTGAAATCGTAGGGGCATGATAGCTAGTCCTATATGCTAATACATAGTTTACTGATATGCTAACATGACTGATACTAAAATTCTGATAGCATGGGCAATTGTATGTTACAATCCTGAATCTGATGGAACAATCTGAGTTCCGTACTGTAACTGAGTTTGACAGTATCTGACAGTCATGATATACTGTAATTTGAAGACCTATCATAGTTCTTTTACTTAAACTGATTCTAAAATTATGGTAGGTAGTTGTTTAACCGACATGCACCAATAACTCATATAGCTAAGTTGGGGTCCCATCTCATCCCTGACTGGAGAGGTGTCAATACCGCGCCACTGGTAAGGACAGTTGTGGGTTAACCTTATCTAGTAGGTATTCAAAATAAGAATGGTTGGAACCCTAAACTGACTGGTTAAGACACTTCATCAACCCTAATCTGATAGGATAAGATATCTCAACCTACGGTGACTTCGTAGTTCTGGAACACAAGGATGACTGCTAAGAATCACACGCTAAACTGGTAGGTGAGTCCCCATCCTTAGGTTCACTCGGCGCTAACTTCTACGCTCATCTTAAGAGACTAAACATGATTCAACTGACTGTACATGGACAGATTAACTGACTTCTATTGACTGACAGAGTAGTACTATTATTTTAGAGTTAACGGAGATCATGAAATTTCTGAGGTTTCCTGAGTCACATGACTGAGTGAGTTCTATAGATTATAGCTTGACTTAGATAATTGTGACAACATGACATGGATCTAGGCACACAGATATATTTTTTGGGTACGAATAACCCCTGGACTCGATAGAAGAAAACTGACACACATGACATGAATTGATCACAAGATTTGAGTCCACAATTCATAATATCATCAGAAGGGGGTATCATATTTCATATAGTTATTCAACATCTTAAATATTGTAGGGAATGCATGGATATATTTCATGTACATATTGTATATTTCTGTTATCTTATATGTTTCTTACCACCATAATAGCAATACATAAAAATCATGGAATTCATATTGAAGTATATAGCTAACATGGACTTGTCATTAAGACATCATTGAACCCTACTAACATAAATTTCTTGCATCCTAAGTATTTTATCAAACACCTTGCATTCATTCATTAAGGTATAGGTGGGTTTCATACTTGGACCATAGTAAAACACATAAAGTTCATGGATTTCATTTAACAAACATATATATTCCATGAAAACACCTTTAGACATCAGATAGAAACTTAAACAACAATCTTCAACCTGTACATACTCATATCACCACAAAACGTTTACAAAAATAATATTTAAAACATGGTTCTTGAGCTCTATGAATGGATTGGATCCATAGATGAACACTACGCATACCTTAGAACGGAAACCTTGATGATTTGCTAGAGAGTTCTTGGATTGGGAAACTTAATTCTCAATTATCTTAGAAAAAGTCTTGAATTTTGCTTTTGAGAGATGAATTTGATGCAAACCCTAATGTTGTGACTGAGAGCATAAGAGAGGGTTTTTGAGATGCTTAACAGAAGAAAAATGGGAAAAATTATGCCTCTTTAGGGTTATAAGTCTTGGACGGTGAAAGAAATGACCACAATACCCTTATGAAATAAATTCCCAGTTGCTGAAAAGTCATAGCTGACAACCTTCGTGATAGGGCATAACAAATGTGGTAAGCTATCACGAATTCTATCATGTAGGAGATGGTTTCTGCATATACCTGACGATCTTCGTGATAAGGCGTCACAAGTGTTATAAGCTATCACGAATGTCATCACTTCTTCGTGATAGGGCATCACAAATATGATAAGCTATAACGCATGTCATCACTTAGGAGCTGGTTTCTGCCTAAGGCTGATGACCTTCGTGATAGGACATCATAAATGTGATAAGCTATCATGAATGTCATCACTTAGGAGCTGGTTTTTGCCTAAGGCTGATGACGTTGGTGATAGGGCATCACAATTTTGATAAGCTATCACAAATTTCATCACATAGGAACTGGTTTCTGCCTAAGGCTAACGACGTTCGTTATAGGGTGTCACAAATGTGATAAGCTATTAGGAATGTCATCACACTGTTTCCAGCCTGACATGCTGGAGTAAAATAGGAATAACTCTTTTCTCTGATATCGAATTTAGCCGAAATTGTTATCGTTAGAAATCTAATTCAATTATATATTTGTTGATAGGTCATGAGCTCAAAAATTCCAAGTATAATGAGAGAGATGCTTTTTTGAAATTGACTATACCAATCTCCTTCTCAAGAATTCAATCCGTAAGGAACGTTTTGATTCGTCTGATAGCTGGGAATTTTTTGAAGCCTTAATATACATATAACTTACTCATTAAACTATAAAAGAACCATGATGTAGTATGCATGAGCTTGGAACATTTCTCTAATATTGGTTTGGATTTTTCGGGGTATGACGACTGCTTGAGAGGAGAGAAAAGATCAAATGAAGCATACACTGAACATGCTCAAAGGGAACATGATTTTAGGACTGAATTGAATTCTAAACTAAATATAGCCCAACTGAACATGCATATATGATGCATAACTGATAAGCTGAACTCATGAATGCATGATAAGCTATGCACTGACACTTGATACCAATTTTATACTTGAATTTTGAACATGTAACTGAATAAGCTTAAGGAAAATGGTTACCTCGAGCTAAGTCTAAATTAGAGGAGAAAAGATGAGGGTACTTGGTTCGCATGTCTGCTTCTGCTTCCCAAGTAGCTCCCTCCTTGGACTGATTCCGCCAAAGAACCTTGACTAGAGAGACTTCTTTGTTCCTCAGCCTACGAGTTTGATAGTCGAGGATTTCCACAGGAATCTCTTCATAAGAGAGGCTATTCTGAATGTCTATGCTCTGAAAAGGGACTACAACTACTGGGTAACCTATGCACTTCTTGAGCAAAGAGACATGGAAGACTTGATAAACTGAGGCTACCTTGCTGAAGCGTCGACTAATCTTTCCCTTCTTGATGAATCTCTTCACTCCCTTCATGGGAGAGATCTTGATATATAAATAGTCATCGACCTCAAATTTGAGATCCTTTCTAAGAACATCCGCATAAGACTTCTGTCGGCTCTAAGCAGCCTGGAGTCTTACCCTAATCAACTGAACTTTCTGTAAGACATTGAATACTAAGTCAGGACCTATGACTACGATCTCCCTAACTTTGAACCAACCAATCGGAGACGTATATCTCCTACTATAGAGACCTTCAAATGGAGCCATCTAAATACTGCAGTGATAGTTGTTGTATCCGAACTCAATTAAAGGTAAGTGGTCATCCCACCTTCCCTGGAAATCAATTGTATATGCCCTTATCATATCTTCTAAAATCTTAATGGTCCTTTTTTCTTGACCATCTATCTAAGGATGAAACGTTGTACTGACATGAACTTGGGTACTAAAACCCTTTCGGAATGCTTTTCTGAAGTGAGAGGTGAGCTGTGTACCTCTTTTTGAGATGATAGATAGTGTAACACCATGTAATCTAACAAAATCCCTGATATAAAGTTTGACATAATATTCGGTTGAGTAATACGTACGAACTAGAAGCAAATAAGATGACTTAGTAATTCTGTATACAATGACACAAACTGAATCATGCAAATTACATGTTCTAGGCAAACCTGTCACCAAGTCTATGTTCACTTCTTTTCACTTCCAATTAGGATTAGTGAAATCCTGCATGGAAGCACTAGGTTTCTGATGCTCTATCTTAACCTGCTGACATGTAAAGCACTTAGCCACAAACTCTGCAACGTCCCTCTTTATCCAACTCCACCAATAGATCACCCATTATTCACGGTACATCTTAGTGGCCCCTGGATGAATAGAGTATCGAATACCATGCACTTCTACAAGAATTTTCTACCTCAAGTCATCTACACCGGGAACACACAGACGACCCTGACAATGAAGAACACCATCTACCCCTTTGGAGAAAACCACTACTTCCTGACTCTGAACTGACTCTTTTAGCCTGACAAGGCTAGGATCCCTGTCTTTATTCTCTTTCACCTCAAAAACTAGAGATAACTCTGAACTACTCTAAATGCATACACCACCCTCTGAAGATTCGACTAAGCGAATGCCTAGTCTGGCAAGATGGTGAATCTCCCGAGCTAATTTATTCTTACTATCCTCAACATGGGAAACACAACCCATGGACAGTCTACTAAGTGTGTCGTCCACTACATTGGCCTTTCTAGGATGATAAAGGACACTCATGTCATAATCCTTCAAGAGGTCTAACCACCTTCTGTGATGAAGATTGAGATCTTTCTTGGAAAATACATACTGAAGGCTCTTATGATTTGTGAAGACGTCTACATGAACACCGTATAGATAATGCCTCCAACTCTTTAAGGCAAAGACAACTTCTGCTAACTCAAGGTCATGAGTAGGATAATTCTTCTCATGGGGCTTTAACTATCTAGAGCATAGGCCATAACTCTACCATGCTATATGAGGACACAACCTAAATCTACTCTGGATGCATCATAATATACTATGAATCCATCGGAACCATCGAGAAGTGCTAAAATTTAAGCTGAGGTAAGTCAAGTCTTTAACTCCTAAAACCTCTTCTCATAAGGTTTTGACCACTAAAACTTTACCTTCTACTGAGTCAATCAGGACATTGGAGATTCAATAGAAGAAAATCCCTTGACAAACCATCTGTAATAGCAAGCCAAACCCAAGAAACTCCTGATATCTGATAGAGAAATAGGGCAAGGCAAGTTTCTTACCACTTTGGTTTTCTGAGAATCTATTTTAATGCCATCACCGGAATAATGTGGCCAAGGAATACTACTAATCTTAGCCAAAATTTGCTCTTACTGAACTTGGAGAACAACTGGTGATCCATGAGAGTCTGAAGAACAATTATGAGATGGTCTGAATGATCTCGCTCTGTGCGAGAATAAACAAGAATATCATCTATGAATACTATGACGAATGTTTCTAAGTACTTCTGGAACAACCGGTTTATCAAGTCCATGAAATTTGCAGGGGCATTGGTAAGACCAAAGGACATGACTAGAAATTCAAAGTGACCATACCGAGTACAAAAAACTATCTTTGGGATGTCACATTCTCTAACTCTAAGCTGATGATAGCCTGATCTGATATCTATCTTCGAGAAATAACTGGCACCCTAAATTTGGTCAAATAAGTTGTCTATCCTAGGCAGCGGATACCTATTCTTGATCGTGACTTTGTTGAGCTATCTTTCTTGCGCATGAATAAAACTAGTGCACCCCATGGGGATACACTGGTCCTGATAAATTCCTTATCTAAGAGATCTTTCAATAGATCTTTCAGTTCCTTGAGTTCTGATGGTGTCATTATGTACGGTGGAATAGAAATAGGCTGAGTATCTAGGAGAAGGTCTATGCTGAAGTCTATTTCCCTTTCAGGAGGAATGCCTGGAGGATCTTCGAAAAGATATCTGAATATTTATTAATCACTAGGATTGATTCAAGAGTTGGACATTTAGATTCCTTAATATGCCCGATATTATACACACACCTGTTAGAAATCATTTGCCTTGCCCAAAGGTAGGAAGCAAGCTGACCCCTAAAAGATGAAGTGCTACCCTTCCACTCTAGGATGGGCTCATTCGGAAACTGAAACTTAACTGTTCTATTTCTGTATTCAACTATTATAAAGCAGGAATGAAGCCAAACCGTGCTAAGAATGACATCAAAATTAGTCATCTCTAACTCTACTAAATCTACTGATATGGATTTCATAAATATTATAACCGGACAGTTCCTGTATACACGTTGAGCTATGATGGTTTTATGCATTAGGGTAGAGACTGAAAAGGGCTCTGCTAATATTTCGAGACTGATTTCGAAATCACCTTCTATGTATAGAGTGACAATAGACAAAGATACACCTAGGTCTAGCAAAGCATAAATATGAACATAAAAAATTTGTAACATACCAATAACGACATCAGGATAATTTTCCTCATCCTGTCAGGTCTGAAGAGCATAGAGTCTATTTGGGTGCTGCGTATTAATAGCACTGGAAGTGGCACCCTACTTGTTCTAGCCACCGTACTGAGCTGTGGAACGATTCTACTGACCCTGAGGGCCTAGATGAGGACACTCCCTTATCCTGTGGTCTAGCTTACCACAACTAAAATAGACATTACTACTGGCTCTGCTAATACCCTTGTGGTTCTTACCATAAGTTTGACAAAGTGGGTTTATTTGGACACTGCTAACACTGCCCCAAGATTTAGAGCCTGGTGCTTTGTCTCTGTTGCCATCCCTAAACTTTTGCACTGGGGCACTAGCAGAGGAAGTGGCTGGAACTACTGACTTAGGATGAAATAGTGAATGATTTCCTCCCTCTGATTTGGGCTAAGCAAATGAAAACTACCTGATCTTTCTCTCTTGTTTTGCCTCTCCGTAGTCTTAACCTTCTGCTTCTCTCTCTGTTGAGCGTGGATTATGAGCCTGGCTAAAGTCATATCACTATTCAACATTGTAGATCTAGACTTATTTACCATGCTATCATTCACCGCTTACACAAACTTACTCATCTTAGCCCTGTTGTTTGCAACCACATAAGGGGCATATCTGGCTAGCTGAGTAAATCTAAGAGAATACTCTCTAACTATCATATTTCCCTGCTTGATATTGATGAACTTAAGAAATTTGGCCTCTCTCAGCTCTAGGGGAAAGAATTTGTCTAAGAAAGCCATGACAAATTTTTCCTACTCAACAGGACTTGTATCCTCTAAACGTTCTGCTAATCACTGGTTGGACCAAGTGTGAGCGACATCCTACAATTGGCATACGACTAACTCAGCACTCTGAGAAGAAGTGACTCCCATGATATCAATGAACTTTTATACTTGGTCAATGAATTCCATAGGATCCTCATCAGGCTTAGACACAAAGAAGGACGGAGGGTTCATTTAGGTGAAGTCCCAAATCCTAGCTGTTGCTGAATTGGCCAATGTATTAGTCGGAACAACAACTAGTCGTTCATTTAGGGAAGCTACAAACTAAGAAAGTGCGGTAAATGTGATTTTAAACTCAGCATGAGAAACATTTTCGCCCAAAGGATCTTCTCAAGCTGAGGAGCTAGCTAATTTCTTCTCTTTGGAGGAATGTTTCTAAAATAAGAGAAGAGCTGATTAGACTGAGAGACTGACTTGAAATTATGTTTAATAGCATGACATGAATACTGAAGAAAGCGAATAGTTCCTAAAACATCTTGTAACCTCCTGTACATAAATGTGGCGAGAAACACACCCATGTACAAAACTCTACTAAATGCGTCTTTCAGACTTCCTAGGACTCTATTGAACCTTAGTCTCTGATACAAAGTTCGTAGTGACCCAATTTCTAAACCGAAATGCTACACGGTGCTTATGACCCTGAAAGATCACAAGCTAACCCATGACTGATATTTGTACCTATACACTATAATACATAATGTAATAATGCAGAAAACATAAACATGTAGTCCATAAGGTTCAACTGAATAAAGAATCTGTCAAAACTTAATATCCATATAGGTGAAAAATACCCAAAATAACTAAAAACTGAATCAAATCTGAACATAAGTCTGAATACTGTATATGAAAGCCTCTAAGTGCTGTCTAAATAATGATTTGAAGGAACATGTATCTAAATAACTCCCTAAACTAATAACTAGCTAAAATACTAATGAATAAATCAAATCATATTATCCTCGAATAAAGAGGACTCACTGAATCCTTGTGACTGGAAATAGTACTGCTACTGCTGATCTGGAGCTCGTGTCTCAAAACCTATGGTATAACATGAATAGAAAGTACCATAGCACAAATGTGTCAGTACGAGGGAATGCACTGAGTATACGAGTGAGGTAGGCTAAATATAATTAGGGTATGCATACGTGGACAATGCTAATTGTATGACTGACATGAATATAAAAGTACAAATATGCATACATAGTAACTGAAATTGTAGGTGCATGATAGCTAGTCCTGTATGAAAATACATGGTTTACTCATGGCTAACATGACTGATACTAAAATTCTGATAACATGGGGAACTGTATTTGACAATCCTAAATTTGATGGAACTATCTGAGTTCTGTACTGTAACAAATTATGATTGTATCTGATAGTCCTGACATACTGAAATCTAAAGACCTATCTGTGTTTTTTTACTTAGACTGATTCTAAAACTGTGGGAGGTAGTTGTTCAACTGACATGCCCCAATAACGGATATAGCTAAGTTGGGTTCCAATGTCTTCCTCGATTGGAAGGGTGTCAATATCGCACTACTGGTAGATATTCAAAAGAAGAATAGTGGGAACCCTAAACTGACAGGTTAAGCCACCTTATCAACCCTAATCTGATAGGCTAAGATATCTCAACCTACGCTAGCTATGTAGTTCTGGAACACAAGGATGACTACTAAAATTCACACCCTAAACTGGTAGGTGAGTCCCCATCCTTGGGTTTACTTTGTGGTAACTTCTAATCCGATCTGAAAAGACTAAAAATGATTCAAATGACTATACATGAATAGATTAACTAACTTTCATTGACTGATAAAGTAGTACTATTATCTGAGAGTTAACGGAGATCATGAGATTTTTGAGGTTTCCTGAGTCACATAAGTGACTGATTTTTATTGATTATAGCTTCACTAATATTATCGTGACAACATGATATGGCTCTTGTGACACAACTATGTTTTTTGGGTACGAATACCCCCAGGACTCAATAGAAGGAAACTGATACACATGACATGATTTTATCACAAGATTTGAGCCCACAATTCATAATATCATAAGTATGGGATATCATATTTCATATGGTGAGTCAACATCTTAAATATTGTAGGTAATGCATGGATATATTTTGTGCATATTTTGTATATCTCTGTTATCTTACATGAAAAACAATAGCAATATATGTAAAGCATGGAATTTATATTGAAGTGTATAACTAACACGGACTTGTCATTTAGACATCATAGAACCATACTAACATTAATTTCTAGCATCCTAAGCATTTTATCAAACACCTTTACATGCATTCTTTAAGGCGCAGGTGGGTTTCATACTTGCACCATATTAAACCACATAAATTTCATGAATTTTAATTAACAAACATATATATTCCACGAAAACACCTTTAGACATCACATTGAAACTTAAACAACAATCGTCAACATTTACATACTCATATCACCACAAAAAGTTTACAAAAAAATATTTAAAACATTGTTCTTGAGCTCTATGAATGGATTGGATCGATAGATGAACACTACGCATACCTTAGAAAGGAAACCTTGATGATTTGTTGGAGAGTTCTTCGATTGAGAAACTTAATTCTCAATTATCTTGGAAAAAAGCTTGAATCTTGCTTTTGAGAGATAAGGTTGATAGAAACCCTAATCTTGTGGTTGAGAGCATAAGATAGGGTTTTTGAGATTCTTAACTAAAGAAAAATAAGAAAAGTTATCACTCTTTAGGGTTATATGTCATGGAAGGTGAAGGAAATGACCAAAATACCCTTATGAAATAAATTCCCAGTTGCTGAAAAATCATAGCTGACAACCTTTATAACAGGGCATCACAGATGTGATAAGCTATCACAAATATTGTCACTTAGGAGTGTGTTTCTGCATAAGGCTGACGACCTTCGTGATAGGGCATCATAAATGTGATAAGCTATTACAAATGCCATCACTTAGGAGCTGGTTTTTGCCTAAGGCTGATGACCTTCATTATAGGGCATTACAAATATGATAAGCTATCACCAATGTCATCACTTAGGAGCAGGTTTCTTCCTAAGGCTAACAACCTTCGTGATAGGGCATCATAAATTTGATAAGCTATCACGAATATCGTCACTTTGGAGTTGGTTTCTTTCTAAGGCTGACGACCTTCGTGATAGGGCATGAAAAATATAATAATCTATCGTAAATGTCTTCACTTAGGAGATGGTTTCTTCCTAAGGCTGATGACCTTCGTGATAGGGTGTCACAAATGTGATAAGCTATTAGGAATCTCATCATACTATTTCCAGTCTAACATGCTAGAATAAAATAAGAATAACTCTTTGCTCTGATTTCAGATTTAGGGAAAATTTGTATAGTTGGAAAGCTAATTCAATTATCTATCTTTTGATAGGTCATTAGCTCAAAAATTCCATGTATAATGATAGATATGCTCTTTTGAAGTTGACTATACCAATATCCTTCTCAAGAATTCAATCGATAAGGAGTATTTTGATTCGTCTGATAGGTAGGAGTTATTTGATGCCTTAATATACATCTAACTTACTCGTAAAACTATAAAATAACCATGATCTACTATGCAAAATCTTGGTACGTGGCTCTAATTTTTGTTTGGATTTTTTGGGGTATTACAGTATCGCTTCATGTTTCAGGTCCTCATCTTCTAACCTTTTATTATATTTCCTTTGGTCAAGATAGTGATGATGAATAGTTGTCTGGATGGTAGAGAGTAAACATTTCTTGTTATTGGAAAATTTTTGTATGCTTGTTGTATCTAAGGCTATAAGTGTGAAGTAGGATTGAGGCTAAGTCATTGATACACATAATGTTTAGTTAAAGTTTTATATGGTATGTATGAGTAGTTATAATTTTATGAATGTCTTCATGAGTATAATGCATGGAATTTGTTCTTTATAGATGTTTGTGGGATATCGAAAAGATGCTTTATGAGTGTTTGATTAGAAGTGCAGATGGGGTTATAAAGATAGGCTTGAATGTCATATTTATATAAATGCGGAGGGATGTATTGAGCATTATTGAATGCCTAGTACTAGGTGGATCATAGTTGTTGCAGTGGTAAAGAGGATTATTCTGGAGATAAGAAGTTGTGAAAAATAAAGATGCATGTGAATTCATGATTCTAACTGGTTTTATATTATGGTGTTATGTGTGATACCTTGTGATTTCAAGTTAGGCTTGACCATAACAAGAGAGTTTGGTTCAGTTAGACTTTGGTAGATGGATTTGTCAACGGCCATATGTGAATTATAAGTTGAGTCAATAAGTATGTTGTTTAAGGAGAAAGTTTAGTTGAGAGAGTATTTTAGAAGTATGGCAAAGCTTTAAAGTGAGAAGTTACATTGCTTGAGGCCTAGTACTTCTATCTCGATTTATCATTCACTGGTTTATGTTCCATGCTATATTTGGAGCAACGTTGTAATTCCTTATTCTGAGGTCTTGTTCAGATCATGCATGGCCTTCGAAATTTCTTAGAAAGGTGTTGAAGAAATACCTTATTTGGGGGAGAGCATTCAGCATGATTCAGTCCGTGCATCCAGAAATCCAGTTTATATCTTCTAATTTAGTCTAGTCTCACTACCTAAAATTTCGTAATTATGACCATTTTAAAAGATAGGTTGTTTGCGTCCAAGTAGATTACGAAACTCAGCTCAGTACATACATCATGTATCAATTTCAGATTCAGATATTAAGTCATGGTTCAGTCCGTAAGTATCCTGTATATCATCTTAGTCTTTTCTAGTATTTCAACCAAATTAGTATCATTCAGGGACCCTGAGTTTTAATGCCATAAACGTCTCATCTTTTCTCCACGAATACGAATCCAGCCGAACGTGATAGCCTTCCTTAATTTAGTTCTTTTCTAATCAAAGATTCAGCTATATAGCTACTCATATTATAAGTTCATGCATTTCCAAAAGTACTCAAAGGATTAGAATGATATAGAATTAGTTTAGTCATTTATTTCAAGAGTGCATCCTCATTTTTCTCAGCTAGCCACCTTCATTCAAGGACGAATGTTCCCAAGGGTGAGATATTCTAATACCCTGTGAATTCCAACTGATAGTAGAACCATGCTTCAAACTCATGAGAAATAAATTTTTGTGATTTGGTAGTTTTATGATCAATTTTGATATGTATTAACGCCTCAAATATGTCTTACATATGAAGCGAATCAAAACATCCCATACCGATTGAATTCTTGATAAGGATTTTGGTATAGTCAAATTCAAATGAGCATTTCTTTTGTCAATCTATGAATTTTTGAGCTCTTAACCCACCAATAGATTTATAATTTAATTAGCTTTCCAGTGATACAAATTTTGCCAAAATCCGATAGCGGCGTAAAATGTTATGACTATTTTAAAGTGAGCTATCCGGATAGCCAAAGTACGATGGGAAGACTGATGGACCGTCGTTCCTACGATGGACCATCGCCAAAAAGTGATGGGTTGAAGGGAAGGTCCATCCCCAATGCGACGGCTCATTGCCCAAACTATTGTGGACCTCTTTTTAGCGATTTTAAGCCATTTTTAATAACATTTTTGGGTCTTTTTCCACCCTTTTTAATATCTAAATACATCGAATCAAAGCACAAATGTCATATTCTCCTCTAGCATCAAAAATTAGGGTTTCTTGCAAGATTAACCCTCAAGAGCAAGATCCAAATCCTTCTTCAAGAAACTCAAGGATCAAATTATGCCCATTCAAGAACCTTTAAAAAAAACCTACAAGAACACTCTCAAAGCTTCAAAATTCATCTTATTCCATCGAATTAAGCCAAATAAGGTTTGTGGGGTTTGAATAAGGACACTCCTTTTGTCCTTGTGGCCAAAAGTTTTTTTAATTACAAAGATATATGGTTTTACATATTTTCTTATGAAACTGAAGTATGGGTTTGTACTCTATGTTTTTATTTCTTGATATTATGATGGTTTCAATGTTTTAGAAATTGAAGTACTTAAGTATGTTGAGATTATGATACATATTGCTGAAAATTTCCAGATTTCTATATGATTTATGAATCTTTATGATATTGAGTATGAACTTATGTACGTCTTAACCTGAGATTGAATTATGGGTCATTTAGCCTTACTTGATAATATAATTTTAAGCACTTTGGTTCTATAAGCACCCATAATTTGAGTATTTTGTGATTATTGAAAAAGATTTCACAGTGATGGTCTTAGTACCTTTGAAATCCACTTTACTGAATGAGATTACAGATTTTGTAGTTGGCTCATTATAAATCACGAGATTATTAAATGTGGATTTCTATGATATGAGTATAGCTAATTAAAAGAGAGTAGTTTTTAGCACCTAGTTGGGTAGCTACTATGGTTTCATACCCCAGAACTACGTACCATGATTGGATTGAGATTTATGGTCCTGAGGCCAAGATAGTGATCACTAAGTGGATGTTATACTCCTTGGAAAGAGTATAACACCTTCCCCTACATGAGGTTTCTTCCTTAGGAGAACAAAAACGTGAAATCCATGTAGCTCACATGGTTTATGACGGCTAAGAGAACCTCCCTAATTGTAAGATTTTTATAGTAGTTTCTTAAAGTACTTTTCCCTTAAAGAAAGTATTTTTCCCTGCTAGTAAAAGTAAATGAACAACTTTTTAGTATTTTTCTCTAAATATTTTCGGATCTTAGTGGAAAGGCTCAGAACTTAATCAGATATTACTCTACTTGAAATTTTAGTTTCAAAGCTACATGTAATACCCCAAACTTCCTTAAACCCTATTTCTATCTCTATAAGATTAAATGATGAGTTCCAAAGTGAGTAATGCTTAAACCATTCATTCCAAAGTGTGTAATACCTCGATACCAATTTTTCCAAAATCCGATATCATAATAAAAAGTTATAGACATTTTAAAGAAAGCAGTCTGAACTATCAGGTACGACGGACAGGTCCAACAGACTGTCGAGCTAGCAATGGACCGTTGCCCAGACCATCGAGCTACCGACAAATCGTTGCCCATACTATCGCAGCTGAGGCAGTGAGTCCGCTCTCTGGCTAAGTGAGATGGAGAATTCAGACGAACCATCGAGCTACCGACAGACCGTTGCCCAAGCCATCATAGATGAGATAGTAAACCCAGTTCTAGCCTAAGTGCGATGGTCAGGACTGACGGACTATCGGGCCCTCGATGGACTGTTGCACACACCATTGCATATCTCATTCAGTGATTTTTTATTCATTTTAGAAAGTTTTTTTTGGTCTTTTTCCGCACTGTTTAAGACCTATTTATATCATATGAAGGCATATAACTTTCTTCTTTATCTACAACATCAAAAGATATGGTTTCTTTCAAGATCAAAAACCTAAGAACAAGATCAAAACACTTCTTCAAGAAAAATTCAAGAAACGAAGAATATCTCCAAGAACCTTCAAGAAAGAGTTTCCTAAGGTATGTTAGATGTTGATTCATGGGTTTCTTCCACCCAAGAAGTCCAAGAATCCTTTTCAAAATTTCAAAGTTTATGTATTTATGAGATTTCATGATTTATATGTATTGAAGTTCATGATTATGTGTTCTTGAGTTTTAATTAATGATTTAGACTACAGGTATTAAGACTTGATTGTAGCATGTGATTAATTATGTGATGTTCATGACAAACACTCTTCAAGTTCCATGTTGGTTGATGAAATCATAATACATAGGTGTAGCATTTGTAGTATAACCAAAGTATGCTCCACATATGTTTGATAAAATGCTTGTGTGAAGGAAATAAGGTCATTATAGCATGTTCACAAGAAATCCCAAATTGTGCATAAATTTATGTACGCCAAGTGTTTGTTGAAATGCCTCAGTGAGTGAATTATGATATGTTGCATGCAATCTTATGCTTGTGAATTCCTTATTAAATGAATTATGAGAAATTACTATGCATCCCTAAACCTTTAAACGTTTTAAGAGTCCCAAGTGGTTGAAGAAATACTTTTGTGATTGTAATGGCAAATGGAAGTCCATTGTCTTGGTTATTAAAGAATGGTTAAGTTAACTTTTATGTTATTGATTCCTGGGGTTATTTATACCCGAAAAATTAGCTGCAAGTCTAGAGGCAGTATTAGTTTAAAGATACTCTCAATCAATCCATGATGAGTAGAATTCAAACAGTTACAGTACATAAGGAAACTTAGTAATCTCAGTATTAGGGCAATTTAGTCTCACTATCAGTCTAATCCAATTAAATATTAAGTTCCTATTGAATAGTATGTAATTTTATTCACTATTCAATTTTGACTTCAATGAAACTCAGTAAGCTAACAAGAATTCAGTCAGAGAATGGAATCCAATCAGCATTTCATCAGATAACGGAACCAAGCAAACTCAGTAAGTTCAGTCAAGTACTATAGTCAATCACAGATTTAGCTCGAACTAAGTCAATTAAGAATCAGTTCATAGTCTTTTAGTTGGAAGTTAGAACTAGCACCGAGCTTGTACAGGGATGATGACTTCCTCGTTAGTGAGGCAGAGTCGTTATCAGTAATCTCTATACTCTAGAAATGCATAGCGAGCGAAGGATCAGGAGTTGCATACTAGATTAAGGCTTGAATACCTTCTAGGAGTCACCCATTTCCTTAGGCTTGACTTCTTATGCAGTTTCACCTATTAGAGAGGCTTAACCATAGTATTGTCTATACCCGTGGCACAGTACTGTCATAAATATTTTGGTTTGCGCTCTTGGTTAGACTCCTATCATCAATGATGAAGTTATATTGTCAAGAGGGTGAAAAGATTTATTTCTCCAATTTGACCTTTTGAGATGATTTCTACAGGGACTTGGTCCGTGAAAAACTTTTCTGAACCCTTCTCAATATTCTTTCGACAAAAGCAAATGTTTGTCACTAAGATCCAAGATAACTATTCCCATCAACATTCTCATCCATATCATCCCTTTGAATAGAGATGAGATCTTCAGTTTTTGAATTTTACCCAAACTAGTTGAGGAATAGCCTACGAATTTTGCTTCAACATTTTTACTGTCAAACTTTTGTAGTTCATTTTAATCATTAGTTAGCACATAGCCCTAATACCAAAGATTTGAAGTATTCAAGCTTAGGCTTTTGGTTGAACATAGGATCATTGGTTTCTGGATTAGGAGAGATCTAATCAAGCACCTGATTCTTCATCTTAAAGGAAGATTTGGTTTTTTTTGCCTTTAACACAGGCTCTACAAACTACGTTGTCTGGAGATTTCATCTTTGGCATGAGACAGACCCGATACCTTAAAATTAACTTGTTTAGAAAAGTGGAACTTACCTGTACCACCATATTTTTGTTCATATAGACTTTGAGAATAACTCTTCCAGAATTGAAGCTTGACATAGTACTTTTAGCAGATGAGAATTTAATTGGATTGTCTTTTCCAATGAGACACCTCCACCTTGAAGTGTCTTGAGAGAGAGAATACAGTCAAACCTTCTAGTCATATGCTTTGAACATTTTCTTATCAATGAAATAGTATCGACTGTAATCCCTTCATCCCACCTCTAAATAAAATCATTTGATAGATTTGGGAACCTGCTTGAGTTTGAGTTCCCAGTAGGAGGGCTAGGGCCTGGATAAAACTTTCTTGGCCAATCTTGATAATGAGAGATCCTTTATATTTTTCCAAGGTTTGAAGCCCTAAAGATAGCTATTCCTCTGCTGGATATATCTAACGTTGTTTATTCTAGCTCTAATCAAATTTTTAAAATTTTCCATCATGTGACCATCTCTTCCATAATGAGTGCATAGACGCTTGTGGACTTTATTTCTAATATCTTTAACAAACTTACCTTGAGACCCAAGTGATTGATTTTTTTACTGATACCCAAGGCTCTTAGAATTACTAACACCTTAACTAGTTAAATTAGTAACGATATATGTGGATGTGGTCCTTTGTAGAGATTTATTAAGTTCTTCTCCCAGATGGACCAGGTCCCTATTTAAATCCTTATTCTTATGGAGTGCAATCTTGCTATGCTTTTGAGAATCCTTCAATTTTTCTTCAAGCTCAATTAGAAGCTTTTAGTCTTCTTTTGTCTCTTTACAATCAGAATCATCTACTCCCTCTAGTTGACTCATTAAACTCAAATTTTCAAATTTCAACTTAGCAACTTGTTCCTCTATTTTATATATTTGCACAGTTAAAGTAATTAATTCATGCTCCTGATCTTTTATTTTCTCTTCTAGAGCATTTTTCATTTCGTTTATCATCAGTATCATCTATTTTCTACAGTTGGCTTACTAAATTCAGATTTTCAGATTTTTTAATTTAGTAACATGTTTCTTAATTTTAGATATCTGGATAGTAAAAGAAATTAATTCTCTACCTTTTCTTATAAAGTATTTTTCTTAGTATTCATTTCACACCTAGAATCAATCAAAATATTAGAAAGCTTATTACCTCTCTAGCAAAGTAGTTTTCCAAGTTTTCTGTAATAATAGAAAGAGTTAGCTTACTTTTTTATTCATCTTTAGTATTTTCGATGGGAGCATACAAGGAATCAAAACTAACTTTCTCATCATCCACTTCTAGCATTGAAATGTCATCATACTTTCCATCTTTCTTAGATTTATTAGAAGGATTACTGCCAAATAACTAAGTCCTGCTAAACTAAGAAATAAGTTGTAGATTTTCTTCTACAATTTATAGGGACCTGGTCCCTGTTCTTTCTTTTGTCACCCCTAGTCTTGAGCAATTCTTAGTAATCCATTTTATGCATTATGCAATCCTTGATAAAATGATCAGGATTTCCATATTTGTGACCAACTTTAATAATGCCTTCCATCTTGATGCTTTTTCCTCTTGTTTGAAACTGACTACTTTTCTTTATTTCTCTAACTATTTGTTTTATAAAATAGGAACCATCAGTATCTTCTTCTGTAACGCCTTAAAATCTAGTTCCCAGGATGCTACACGATGCTCCGAACTATAAGTAGTCCTGAGCTAACCTTGGCTGCCTTCTAATACATCTGAATCTCAACATGGAGAAATATAAGTATAAAATCATGATAAAATGCCAAAAACTATCTTAATAATCTACATATATCTAAAATTTTTAATTTGATCAATCTAATTAATCAATTATTGAAAAGTCTGAATATGACAACAAAAATCTAATACTGAATATGGTAGTTCGACAGGCCTCTACTAACTGAATCTAGAGAGTCATTGGGACAGGCCCAAGATGACTTGAACTAAACTGAAATATCTAATAATAAACTGAGAACATAAATAGCTAAGTCCCCGAACTATAAGGACTCACCACTGTAGGGGATGTAGATGAAATGCTGGGAAATCACTGTCACAGATGAGACTGAGCACCTGAACCTACATTATGCAACAATGTAGCACATAGACATATATGTCGATCAGTACTTAGATGAAATACTGAGTTTATGGGGGTGCATACAATAAGTAAAATACCATCACAGTTTATCAAATCACTTATGCTAAATGTTAATGACTCATATAGCTTGAGTAAGTCTGAAGTCTAGAAATCATAAATCATGAATAGTAAAGAATGTATTATGAATTTTGAGAGTCATTTTACGTAGTTCTAAAGTGTGTATTCTATTCTTGTTCTCAAATCATATAGGCTAAAAGAAGTCTGAAACTTATTTTTCATAGTAAACACTTAATTTCAAGACTTTAAATAATTAAAACTGTTAAGAGTGGGGGACATTTATTTAGGAGTTATTCTAACCGACATATACACCATGTGAGCATCCATGGTGTCCCACGACTTGCCCAAGTAAGGTTAGGGCTGCTATACCCTTGCCATCAGAATAGAACAATCTTGTATTAATGATCACAATCTCAGTCATCTATGTAGAAGTGGGAATAATCTAAATCCTATGTTGGCACGTAGTTATAGGGTATGAAATTGTAGTAGTGTACCCATCTTGCTGCTAAATGCTACTCCCAATCTCATGCTAAAAATCTCAAGAAAAATCCAATTTGAAAGTAGTCTAATTGTTTATAATGAAAACAAACTATAAATCTGTAAAGTGGATTTTAAATCTGTTCTGAAACCAAAAGGTCAAATTTTTCTCAATAATATGAAAACATTCTAATCATGGGGTGCTTATTGCACAATAATTCTTTGAAAAAACAATCTTTAAATGGTGTCTATTTACCCAAGAATAAATCTCATATTAAAACATCTCAAAGTTCATTCTTGGAAATATAAACATTCAAAAATCACTTTAAAATATGGGAATTTCCGCAATATGCATGGAAAAAAAACATAATCATGTAATTCAACTTCTAAATCATGGAAAATCTCAAAATCTTGCAAAGAATGCTAAGGGGTATAAACCTGAACATGAAATTCATGGAAAATCTTATAAATTGCAGTAAAATAAAGTTTTGGGCCCAAGAGTGAAAGAATTACCTTTTTAAAACCCCAGATACCTTAATTGATAATCTTTGATGAAAACTTGAATCTTAGATTCCTATAGATGCTTTAGGGATGAATTCTTAGTCCTCTTGTATTGAGAAATCTCAATCTTGAATTGTCTTGGATAATTAATTGAGAATTCTTGGATTTCTTGAAAAAGAAAATCATGAACTAGGGTTTTGCTTTAGAGGAAATGATAAATAAAGCATAATGTGCTTTGAAATGTGCTTAATCTTTTTTTTCTCGATGGATTTTGGGTTGAAAGAATGACAAAAATGCCCTCTTTGAACCCCCAATAGAAAAACTAAAGATCACAATATTTTTCGAACTGGGTGACTGCTACGACACGCCACAATTATGGTGGCATACTGGAAATTGGACGAACGGGAAATGGGCTCCCTCCGTGATGCTTCACAGTCAAGGAGCCCTTATGTTTATCATTTTGACCACTGGCGCAATGCCCTAGTATCGCGAGGTCTCACTTGAATATTCCAAATGAGAAATTAGGCCTCTCCATGATGAACCAAGAACACGGGGTCTCATTGGAAATTAACAATTATGATACTGCACTTCTCCGCAATGCGCTAAGGGCATAAATGATGGGGTTTTATGACTTGAACTGAAAATAGCCATAACTTGTCACCTAGTTATAAAATTTAGTCTAGTTGGAAAGCTAATTCAGTTTCCTACATTATGGAAATTCAAAATCTAAGGAATTCCATACAAAATAAACATCATTCATTCTTAGTGATAATCCTTCACATTTTTGGGATGGGTTTAAGCTAGAAAAATCATAGGGTTTAACTGAAATGCACTAAGCAACTGAATCTAAATTGTTCTAAGTTTCTGAGTAATTCTGGGAATGTATGAACTTACATGAGGACAACTATATAGATGAATGTATGATTATAAATGAACTTGATTAAGGAAGTGTAGTACCTTTAACAAAATCTGAGTTTATGGAGAAGAGGTGAGGGTACTTGGCTTGCATGTCTAATTTTCTTCCCAAGTAGCGCCCTCAACCGACTGATTCCGCCAAAGAACTTTGACCAAGAGAACTTCTTTGTTCTTGAGTCTGCACATCTGATGATCTAGAATTTTAACTGGAATCTCTTCATATGAAAGACTGTCTTGAACATTTGATCTTTCTATAGGAACTACAGTGGTCGAGTCACCAATACACTTCTTAAGCATAAAAACATGGTATATAGGATGAACGGCTGATAAGTCTGTGGGCAACTCAAGATTATAAGCTACTTTCCCAATATAACTTAAAATACTATAAGGGCCAATATACCAGGGACTAAGCTTCCCCTTCTTGTCAAATCTCTTCACCCCTTTCATGGGTGAAATCTTCAAATATATAAAATCACCAACTTTAATTCAAGGTCCCTTCTTCTCACATCTGCATAGGATTTCTAAAAACTCTAGGTTTCCTTTAATCTCTCTCTAATTAGCTTAACTTTCTCCATGTCCTTATACATATCATCAAGCCAAAGCAAAATGGCCTCACCCACTTCAAACAACTTATGGGTGATCCACATCTCCTCCCAAAAAGAAGATCAAATAGATCTATTCAAATGCTAGCATGATAACTATTATAAATAAGTAAAATCAATTAATGGAAAATGCTCATCCCAACTACCCTTGAAATCAAGAGCATATGCCCTCAACGTATCTTATAAAGTTTAGATGGTCCTTTCTGCCAGACCATCTATCTGAGGTTGGAAAGCTGAACTAAGATGGACTTATTTACCAAGACCCTTCTGAAAAGATATCCAAAACTAGGAAGTAAACTTAGTACCCTATCTTAGATGATTGACAATGGGACTCCATGCAATCTAACTGTAACGCCCCAAGATCCCATCTCGAGAAGTCACACAGTGCTTATGACCCCAAAGGATAAAAAGCTAACCCATTCTGATATATGTACTAGTACACTGCATAATATCTGATATAAATACGGAAACTAGACATAGGTTCAACACATCTGTAAATACTCATAATATAGAAAACTGAATACTAATAATCTAAAAAGCCTCTAAACTATCTAAATTGTGGAGTTGATGGGATAGGTCCCCAACTAACTCCATCAACTTAAAATAAAAAAAGATTGAAGCAATAATATTAAACTAAAATTTGTCCTCGAAACAAGAGGACTCGCTGCTACTGCTGCTGACTGGGATTGAACTATTAACGATACTCTGGATCCTGGGCCTCTAAAGATATGGTGTCAAATAAAACACCCTAGCATAAATACGTTAGTACAGGAATGTACTGAGTATGTAGATGAGGTAAGATAATAATATAAGGGATCATGAACGCACAATATCTAGATAGAATAATTATGAAGATGCTGCATGAGAACATATATATTAATGTACAGACCATTAACATAATCACCGCAACCCTAGTTACTGAAACTCGTATACCACTTTACTGCATACTGAACTCACTACTGACAGTGAGATACTAAATCACTGACTCATCTGATACTGATAACTGAGAGTCTAGATGTACTTATATCAAGGACTAAATTCTGAGCTTACTTCTTTGGACTGACAAAATTAGAGATCAACTTTTCTAATAGATTATTCTGAATGCGATTATCAATGATAAGAAGTATGATCATGTCTGAATTTGACAATAGGAATAATCAATAGAATCTGAGATGGAGATCAAGCCTATCTGACAGGAGATCTATAGATATAATAATAAGAATACTAAACCTGGTCTGAGACTAAGATTAAGCCTATTTGATGGGAGATCTCTAGTTATGATAATAAGAATCTGTATATGAGACCAAGCCTATCTGATGGGATGGTCCATGAATCAATGGAACTATCTGAGTTCCTCACTAAGATAGACGACTGTACCACACGGTCCTAATTTTTAAAGATTGATACTAAAACTGCAACTTTAGGAAGTAGTTACTTAACTGACATACCCTAACGTACCACAGGTGGGGTCCAACCTGTAACCCCAGCTGGAAGGGTGTCAATACCGTGCCATAAGTAAAGACCTCTCTGTTCAAGCCTCTATGGCGGAAAGACCCTCATAGGTAATCAGCCCGAGGCAATATAATAGTAAAACCTCTCTTAAAATGATAGCGTCTACTGACGGGGACTCCTACATTTTGCACTAGCTATGTAGTTTTTGAGTTTAGGGATTGCTCCTAACGTCTTAACCTCATAGACGAGGAGCTGCCATCCTTCCCAACTGAAAGACTCTGAACTAAACACAACCGAAATGAATTTGATAATGATCATATTTCTCAAAAGATCTGATTGAGTTACGCTGAGGTTACTTAATTCCGCATCTGACAAAAAAGGTATCAAATCATGATATCTGACTGATGATACAGAGTTGGAATAGATTACTCGAATCGCTTCTGAGATTAGAATTTATTCACTTGAATATTATTAGATCTAGGATGATTACAGGACTGAGGCTAGATTACTATCGATACAGAGATTATAGAGATAACTGAGATTACTGAGCTTTCTTAAGTTCTGCACTTGTCTAAGGATATAGAATTTTATAGTTCACTGAGTTTTGAGAATCATACCTTAATTGAAATTATCGAGAAACTGACAAGGGCTCTAGACAACAGCTCTATTGTCGGGTATAAAAACCCCAGGACTCGATAACTTAAAAGTAAGGCATAATCATTCTTTACTAGTTATCACTACAATCATTCATTCATCATCACAAGCATTTAAGGGGTCACTTTAAGAATCTCTAAATCACAATCATATAATAACGTAGGGGAAATATGCTACTAGATCGTACTCCACTTAACAAGGTGTTACCTCAACTATTTCATACCTAAATCAGTCTTGACATGTGTTTGGATATGAAATATGTTGGAGAAACTTCATACTATCATGTCATAACTTACTTGCTAACCATTTGACATGTATTAAAAATTTAGCATATATCAAGAGCACATAATTGGGCAATTTACTACAATCACATCTCCATTTTTTCACTAAGGTCCTTCAACAAACCCTAGACATGCACGGGCTCACACTTATTTTTGGATTTCCTACTACCATGGAATAATTCATTCACTTGGACATTTTATCAAACACTAGGCATGTATAAACTAACTCACAATTTGGGGTGTCATCTTCAACATGCTATAATGGCCTTTATGCTTCACCTAATATCTTTATCAAACCCAGGGGGAACATGCTTCACTTATTCAACTATTTATACACCTATTTGACATGAACACATCACATAGAAAGCAACATAAGGAAGATTCATCAGAAATATCACTAGGATTCCACCTACTAGGGTAGGGTCATGAATATTATATAAAAACATAACCAAAACTCATTAAAACATGTAACATTAATTTCAACTCATACGAATCAGTAAAAACTCATAAACATAGAAATCTTTAAGTTTTGAAAAGGGTTATTGACCATCATGGATGAAAGGGACCCAAGAATCAAAATCTACATACCTTAAGCTTTGAAAGTGAATGAATTCTAATGCTTGAGACTATATCCGCACTTATAATAAATAATTCTCGAATCCCACACTATAAGGAACTTGATTTTTGAAGAAATCTTAAAGAATTATGGATGAATTTTTGGAAGATTAAGGTTCTTAAATTGAAACACTAGTTATTTTCTCTTAAGAGAATTGGAAGAGTAGATGAAGAAATTCGGGTTGGGATTGGGTTCCTCATATTTACAGAGACCTCCAAAAGATGGGAAAAGACAAAAATAGACTTTCAAACATGTCCTTAAATTGCTAGAAAAAATAGCTGACGACATCCGTGACAAGCTGTAAAGTTGGTGATAGGTCGTAATGAATTATCATCACAAAATGGTAAAATTATGAGTTTCTTGTTAAGGTTGTCGACATTGGTGATAGGACATCATGCGCGTAACGGATTGTATCAAAATGTCATCACTAGAGGTAAAAATCTGCCCAGGGATGATGACATTGGTGATAGGTCATCATGGGCACAACGACTTATCATGAATGTTGTCACTCAGTTTCCCAGCCTGACATGATGGAGTAAAATGCGTATAAATCCTTGATCTAATATCGGTTTTTCACAAAATTTGTATCGTTATAAAGATAATTCAAAGAGATTTTATTTGATATATGTAGGTCCTCTAATTTGATATACTCAAATAGTTATGGTCGATTTAATTTGACCAAAGTTTTGACACTCAGTAAAACTTGAACCATAGGAAAGCTTTCAACTCGTCCTTCTGTTAGGGGACCTCTATGATCTATGATACCCCGTATATTTCTAAGCTAGGAAGTGAATAAGTATTCCTACGTATGAAATCTCCTATCTTGTGATTGATACTTGAGTACATGACTTACAATGAATATCCTAGTAATAGGAAAGCTTATGATGCATTAAGCATGTTTATATGAGTTAGTTAAGGTAATACAAGCTAAGAGTTTTCGAATCCATCAATTTTTAGTGTTCAATTTTGTAAGAGTCATCTTTCAATAAGTATAACTCGATGTTAATGTGGTATTTTTTCCGATTTAGACCCACCAAATTGTAAAGAATCAAATTAGCTTTCCAACGATATCAATTACGCCTTAATCCAACACTCGAGCAAAAAGTCATGCCCATTTTGGTCAGAGACAGTAAGCATAGGCGATTGGTTAGGTGCCACCCAACCCAAGCATAGGCGATTGGTCAGGCGCTGCCCAATCTAAGCATAGAAGATCACTTGGGCACTGCCTAAGTCAATTCCAGGTGTCAAGAAAACTCCATTTTGAGTTATTTGAAATGTAATTAAGTCTTCAAATACTCCTTTCACATTCCTCAACTTAACTCTATGAAATATATAGCTTCAAAACATATTGCAACCCGATTTTCATATCAAAGCTCATCATCCAAGATCACTAAAATATAAAAACAACTAGGGTTGCATAATTAAGCTTGAAGATCCGACTTTAAGGAAATTCCTCCGCCAATCATCAAGAATCTTCCTTTTAAGGTATTCTTAGTATTCATCCATGTATTCCTTTTGTTCGTGGATTTTAAGAATCAATCTTTAAAGTACAAAAGCTTTGTTGATTGTGGTGATATGATCATATCCATGTTAATGCTTGTTTGTTTTGCTATATAATAGTATGCGTGAGTAGATTTATGGATCCCTTTCATCCATAAAGCTCAAAAACCCTCTTGTTCATTATAAAGTATGATTTCTATATTATTGGGTATTGATGATCATGTTGTTGATATTGGGTGATTCCCAGGACGGAATCTATATATGTTTTTAGGAATTCATGATATCATATGATTTGAAAACATGTAAGTTTAGTTGTTAATGATGTATAATTTGATGATTTCACCCATTCTTAAGATGTGCATGTAAAGTGTTTGATAAAATGCCTAAGGAACTAGAAATCATGCAATATAGCTAAATTGTGACTAAGTGAATGACTTCTATGTTGTTAATGTGCCTTGTAAATGTTATTGGAATACTCATGAACTATTCTTATGAGATTATGCTATGTTTACTTGTAAATCCTACTTATGATCAAGATGTATGATAACCATGCAATCCACATGAACTTCCATGCTATTTGTATGTGTTGCCCATATGATTATGCAATGAACATGATATTAAGATTTTGCAAGTACTTCTATGTGATATGAAATCCTTTCCATGCAATACATTGTTGATAACCATAATTAGTATGAGATCCCTACTTATGATATTGTAAAGTATAGACTCTAATCTTATAATCAAGTCAGCCATGTGTGTCAGTTTACTTCCATCAAGTCTGGGGGGTACTTGTACCCAAAAACTATAGCAGTGTGCCTAGATCCACGTCATGTTTCATGATTTCCGAACCCAAGCTATGATTCCATAGACTTCAGTTAGTCATGTCACTCAGGAAAACCTCATGATCTTAGTCAGTTGTCAGATATCGATAACATTCCACCAGTCAATAGGATTCAGTAAGATTAAGTCATGCACAGTCATTTATTCATGTCCAATTCCTCCGGATGGGAGTAGATATTAGCACCGAGTGAACCCAAGGATGGGAACTCACCCGCCGGTTCAGGGTTTGATTCTTAGTAGTCATTCTTGTATTCCAAAACTACGTAGCCAATGTAGGTTGAGACATCTTAACCCATTAGATTATGGTTGATGAGGTGGATTAACCCATCAATTTATAGTTCCTACCATTCTCATTGAGTACCCGCCAAAGAAGGGTCACTCACAAGCTGGCCTTACTCGTGGTACGGTATTGACACCCCTCCAGTCAGGGCAGTGATTGGACCCCAGCTTATCCATAGTGGCATACATAGGGCATGTCGCTTAAACACTACTTCCCATAGTATCAGTATCCGTCTCAGTAAAAGAACTCAGGGCGTTCTTTAGATTTTAATATATACAAGACTGTCAGATACAGTCATCCATGTTATTAGTTTCAGCATCAGTCATGACAGTTATCAGTAAACCATGTATTAGCTTATAGGTAATGCTATCAGGTATTCACGGTCAAAATTTCTATATATGTATGTTTGCACTCCCACATTCATATTACTCAGTTAGTGTTGTTCATGCATGAAATCCTTTATGATCAGCCTACCTTCCTTGTATACTCAGTGCTCCAATTGTACTAAAACATTTGCGCTATGGTGCTTTCTTTTCATATTACACCATAGGTTCCAAGACATGAGCTCTAGCCTAGCAGTAGCGGTAGCATTCTAGTCGCAAAGACACAGTGAGTCCTTATTGATTCGAGGACAATATGATTTAATACATTTATTTATTTCTTTAGTTTAATTTTACGGAGTTAGTTGGAGACATGTTCCTTCAACTCTTTATTTAGATAGATTAGAGGCTTTTAGATTTATGTTTTAATTTACGTTCAGATTGAGGTTTTTTGGGTATTTTCACCCACATGGTTTTATTCAGTTGAATCTTATATCCTTACAGTTCTATTTATTCCACATTATTATGTTATGACTTGCAGTATACAGGTACAGATATCAGTCATGGGTTAGCTTATGGTCCCTCGGGGTCATGAGCATCATGTAGCATTCTGGTTTAGCAAATTGTGGTGTTACAAACTTGGTATCAGAGCCTAAGGTTCAATATAGTCCTAGGAAGACTGAAAGTCATATCTAGTAGAGTCTTGTACATGGGTCTCAGCCTAATTTATTCTTCTCTTATTCCAAACCATGGCCCCAAAGAGAAGAAACCAGTCACCTCCTCAACTCGAAGATCGTTTGGGTGAACATGTTTCCCATGTGGAGTTTAGAGTCATATTTACCACACTTGCTCAGTCCATGGCTGCACAGAATGAATGGCCACCATTCATTCTAGCAAATCCAGTGGCCACTCCTAAAGTAGCTAGGGTTCGGGACATCACCCGAATGAACCCTTCATCTTTCCATAGGTCTAAGTCTGATGAGGACCCTCAGGAGTTCATTAACCAAGTCTAGAAGGTCATCGACATCATGGGTTTTACTTCTATTGAGAGTTCTGAGTTAGCAACCTACCAGTTACAAGATATTGCACATGATTGGTATAAATAGTAGATGTTTGATAGTTTAGATAACACAGGACCTATCGAGGGGAAGGAAATTGTCATGGACTTCTTAGATAGATTCTTTCCTTAAGAGCTGTGGGAAGCCAAAGTTCTTAAGTTCATCAACCTCAGGCAGGGGAATATGACGGTTAGGGATCATTCACTCAAATTTACTCAGTTAGCCAGGTATGCTCCTCATGTGGTTGTAGACAATAGAGATAAGATGAGCAAGTTCATATGAGGGGTCAATAATAGCATGGTAAATGAGTGTAGGTATGGGATTCTAATCAGTGATATGAACTTAGAAAGACTCGTGACCCATGCCCATCAAGTAGAAGAGTAGAAGTTTAAGACTAGGGAGAGGCAGAAAAAGAGAGCAAGGGTAGGTAATTTCAACTTTACTCACCCTAAGTTAGATGGAGGAAACCATTCACAGTTTTGCTCCAAGTCAGCCATTCCAGCTTCTTACTCTGCCAGTGCTCCCGTTCCAAAGTTCAAAGATGGCAATAGAAACAAAGAGGCAGGCTCTACATCTCATGGCAGTGTTAGCAGTTCCCAAACAAATCGTCTTTGTCAGACTTGTAGTAAGAACCACAAGGGCCTTTACAGAGTTGGTAGTGATGTCTGTTTTGGTTGAGGGAAGCCAAGCCACAGGATTAGAGAGTGTCCGCAGTCAAGTCTTCAGGGTCAGCAAAATTATTCTATAGCTCAGTCCATTTGTCCGAACCAGTAGGGTGCCATTTCCAATGCTACTAGTGGGAAACGCCTAAACAGACTCTATGCTCTTCAGTCCGGGCAGGATCAGGAAAATTTTCCTGATGTCGTTATTGGTACGTTATAGATTATCTATGTTTATGTTTATGATTTACTAAACCCAGGTGCATCTTTGTCTTTTGTTACTCCATACATAGCTGGCGATTTCAGAGTCAGTCTTGAAGTCCGAGCAGAGCCCATTTCAGTCTCTACCCCAGTGGGTAAAACTATCATAGCCCAGCAGGTATACAGGAACTGCCCGGTTATGATATCTCAAAAATCCCTGCAGCAGATTTAGTGGAGTTAGAGATGACTCATTTTGATTTAATTCTTGGTATGTATTGGCTTCATTTCTACTATGCCACAGTCGACTACAAAAATAGGATAGTTTATTTTATTTCCTGAATGAGCCCGTCCTGGAGTGAAAGGGTAGCATTTCAGCGTTCAGGGGTCAACTTGATTCGTAACTTCGAGCAAGGAAAATTATTTCTAAGGGGTGTGTGTATCATCTCGTGCATGTTAAATATTCCATTTCTGAATATCCTAGCCTCGAAATAGTCCCTGTTGTTAATAAATACTCAGATGTCTTTCCTGAAGATCTTTTAGGCATTTCTCCCGAAAGGGAAATAGACTTCGGCATAGATCTTCTTTTAGATACTCAACCTATTTCTATTCTTCCATACAGAATAGGAATAGCAAAACTCAAGGAACTGAAAGATCAGTTGAATAATCTCTTAGATAAAGGATTCATCAGACCCAACATTTCCCTATGAGGTGCCCCAGTATTATTCGTGCACAAGAAAGATGGTTCTCTCAGAATGTGTATTGATTACCGTCAACTTAACAAGGTCACGATCAAGAACAGATATCCTCTTCTCAGGATTAATGATCTATTCGACCAACTTTAGGGTGCCTGTTACTTCTCCAAGATAGACCTCAGATCAGGCTATCATCAACTTAGAGTTAGAGAATGTGACATTCCGAAGACAGCTTTCCGTACTCGGTATGGTAACTTTAAATTTTTAGTCATGTCATTTGGTCTTACGAATGCCCCTGTAGCTTTTATGGATTTGATGAATCGTGTGTTCAAGCAATACTTGGACATGTTTGTTATAGTCTTCATAGATGATATTCTGGTCTGTTCTCGCACAGAGTATGATTATGCAGACCATCTCAGGATTGTTTTTCAGACTCTCAGGGATCACCAATTATTCGCTAAGTTCACCAAGTACAAATTTTTTATAAGATCAGTAGCATTTCTTGGCCATATTATTTCTGGTGATGGCATTAGAGTAGATCCTCAGAAAATTGAGGCAGTAAGAAACTGGCCCAAATCCATATCTCCATCATATATTAGGAGTTTCTTGGGTTTGGCTGGCTATTATAGATGGTTTGTCGAGGGATTTTCTTCAATTGCATCTCCCATGTTCAGATTGACTCAGAAGAAGATTAAGTTTCAGTGGTCAAATTCATACGAGAAGAGCTTTCAAGAGTTGAAGACTTGACTCACCTTCGCTCCAGTTCTAGCAATTCCAAATGGTTCAGACGGTTTTGTAGTCTATTGTGATACATCCAGAGTGGGTTAGGTTGTGTCCTCATGCAGCATAGTAAGGTCATAGCCTATGTCTCCAGAGAGTTAAAGCCATATGAGTGAAATTATCCTACTCATGATCTTGAGTTAGCAGCGGTAGTTTTTGCCTTCATTATTTGGAGGCATTATCTCTATGGAGTTCATATAGATGTCTTCACATACCATAAAAGGCTCCAATATGTCTTTTCCTAGAAAGATCTCAATCTTCACCAGAGAAGGTGGTTAGAGCTCTTGAAGGATTATGAAATTAGTGTTCTTTATCATCCGGGCAAGGCCAATGTTGTGGCCGACGCTCTCAGTCAACTCTCCATGGGTAGTATTTCTCACTTTGAGGATAGTAAGAAAAAGATGGTTTAGGTGATCCATCAGCTTGCTAGACTAGGCGTTCGCTTAGTCGATTCTTCAAAGGGTGGTGTATGTGTTCATAGTAGTTCAGAGTCATCTCTAGTTTTTGAGGTGAAAGACAAACAAGATAGGGATCCTAGCCTTATCCAGCTTAAAGTGTCAGTTCAGAATCAGAAAGTCGAGGTTTTCTTCCAAGGGGGTGATGGTGTTCTTCATTGTCAGGGTCGTCTATATGTTCTAGGTGTAGATGAATTGAGGTAGAGAATACTTGCATAAGTGTATGGTGTGCGATACTCTATTCATCCAGGGGCCACTAAGATGTACTGCGACATGCGGGAGATCTATTTGTGGAGTGAGATGAAGAGAGATATTGCATAGTTTGTGGCTAAGTGCACTACATGTTAGTAGGTTAAGATAGAGCATCAAAAACCTAGTGGTTCCATGCAAGAGTTCACCATTCCTACTTGGAAGTGGGAAGAAGTTAACATGGACTTCGTGACGGGTTTGCCTCGAACTCGTGATAAGCATGATTCAGTCTTGGTCATTATAGATAGAACAACCAAGTCAGTTCATTTTCTTCCTGTTCATACTTTTTATTTCGCTGAGGATTTTGCCAAACTCTATAACAGGGAGTTAGTCAAATTACACGGTGTTCCACTATCTATCATCTTAGACAGAGGTAGCCAGTTCACTTCTCATTTTTGGAAAGCATTCCAAAAGGTTCTCGATACCCAAGTCTATCTCAGCACAGCATTTCATCCTCAGACAGATGGTCAAGTAGAGAGGACCATTCGGACTCTTGAGGATATGCTAAGGGAGTATGCAATTGACTTCAAGAGAAGTTGGGACAACCACTTTCCTTTGATTGAGTTTGCATAAAACAATAGCTATCATTCTAGTATTCAGCTGGCTCTACTCAAAGCTCTCTATGGTAGGAGATGTAGATCTCCAATTGGTTGGTTCAAAGTTAGTGAGGCCTCAATCATAGGTCCTAACTTAGTATTTGATGCCTTAGAGAAAGTTCAGTTGATCAGAGAGAGATTCTGGGCTACTCAGAGCCAACAGAAGTCCTATGCAGATGTTCATTGAAAGGATCTTGAGTTCGAGGTCAATGACCATGTCTATATTATTACCTCTCTCATGAAAGGAGTGAAGAGGTTCAACAAGAAAGTAAAATTAAGTCCCCGGTATGTCGGTCCCTATAGAATTCTTTGTCGCTTCGGCAAGGTAGCTTATGAGCTTGAGGTTCCTTCAGATCTAGCCTCAGTCCATCCACTCTTCCATGTCTCTTTGCTAAAGAAGTGCATAGGTGACCTAGCAGTTGTTTTCCTTATTTAGAGCATCGATATTTAGAACAGCCTCTTTTATGAAAAGATTCGAGTCGAAATCTTAGATTATCAGACTCCTAGATTGAGGAACAAAGAAGTCCCTCTAGTCAAGGTTCTTTGGCAAAAACAGTCTCATGAGGAAGCTACTTGGGAAGCAAAAGTATATATGCATACCAAGTATCCTCACCTCTTCCCCGCCAATTCAAATCAAGCTCAAGATAACAGTTCTCCTTAATCTTATTCAGTTCTCGTTCATGTTTCCAGTCTAAACTTGGTACCTATTAACCATTTCATACTCAGTCATACATTCATGTGTCAGTTGTCCGTGCATCAGATATGCACGAGTTCAGTATGTTTAGCGTGTCTATCATGAGATCAAGTTTCAGTTCTTCATGTTCAGTTTAGGTTCTATTGTCCTGTATCCCTTCTTAGTAAATTCTCATTCGAGGATGAATGTTCCCAAGGGGGAGATATTGTAATACCCCATATGTTTCTAAGATAGGAAGTGAATAAGTATTCCTAAATATGAAATCTCCTATCCTATGATTCATACTTGAGTACATGACTTACAATGAATATCCTAGTGATAGGATAGCTTATGATGCATTAAGCATGGTCATATGAGTCACATAAGGTAATATAAGCTAAGAGTTTTTGAATCCATCAAGTTTTAGTGTTTGATATTGCAAGGGTCATCTTTGAATGAGTGTAACTAGATTTTAATATTTTTTGGCTGATTTACACCCACCAAATTGTAGAGAATCGAAATAGCTTTCTAAAGATACCAATTTTGCCTTTAGAAAATACCCGAGCAAAAAGTTATGCCCATTTTCATGAGAGATAGTAAGAATAGGCGATTGGTTAGGCACCGCCCAACCCAAGCATAGGCGATCACTTAGGCACTGCCTAAGTCAATTCTAGGTGTCAAAAACACTTCGTTTTGAGTTATTTTAAAGGTAATTAAGTCTTCAAATACTCCTTACACGTCCCTAAACATGACCCTATGAAATATATAGCTTCAAAACATATTGCAGCCCTATTTTCATCTCAAAGCTCATCATCCATGAGCACTAAAAGAGAAATAGAACTAGGGTTACATAATTAATCTTGAAGATCCAATTTCAAGGAAATTCCTCCGTCAATCATCAAGAATCTTCCTTCTAAGATAGGCGTAGTGTTCATCCACGGATTCCTTTCGTCCGTGGGGTTCAAGAATCAATCTTTAAAATACAAAAGCTTGGTTGATTGTGGTGATATGATCATACCCATGTTGATTCTTGTTTTTTTTTTGCTATAGAATAGTATGTGTGAGTTGATTTATTGATCCCTTTCATCCATAAAGCTCAAAAATCCTCTTTTTCATTATAAAGTATGATTTTTATGTTGTTGGGTATTGATGATCATGTTGTTGATATTGGGTGATTCCTAAGAAGGCATCGTTATATGTTTTTATAAATTCATGATATCGTATGAGTTGAAAACATGTATGTTTGGTTGTTCATGATGTATAATTTGATGATTTTACCTATGCTTAAGTTGTGCATGTAAGGTGTTTGATAAAGTGCCTAAGGAACTAGAAATCATGCAATATAGCTAAATTATGACTAAGTGATGGATTCATGATACACCCTTACGTTCCAATGACTTCAATGTCATTAATGTGCCTTGTAAATGTTGTTTGAATACTCATGAACTATTCTTATGAGATTATGCTATGTTTACTTGCAAATCCTACTTATGAACAAGATGTATGATAACCATGCAGTCCTCATGAACTTTCATGCTATTGGTATGCGTTGCCCATATGATTATGCAATGAATGTGATATTAAGATTGTGCAAGTACTTCCATGTGATATGAAATTCTTTACATGCAATACATTGTTGATAACCATGCTTTGTATGAGATCCCTACTTATGATATAGTAAATTATGGACTCTACTCTTATGATCAAGTCAGCCATGTGTACCAGTTTCCTTCCATCAAGTCTTGGGGGTACTTGTACCCGAAAACTATAGCTGTGTGCCTAAATCCATGTCATGTTTCACGATATCCAATCTCAAGCTATGATTCCATAGACTTCAGTCAGTCATGTGACTCAGGAAAACCATCTTAGTCTATTGTCAGATATCAGTAACATTCTTCCTATCAATGGAATTCAATAAGATTAATTCATGCACAGTCAGTTATTCATGTCCAGTCCCTCCAAATGGGAGTTGAGGTTCGCACCGAGTGAACCAAAGGATCGGAACTCACCCGCCAGTTCAAGGTGTGATTCTTAGTAGTCATCCTTGTGTTCCAGAACTGCATAGCCAGCGTAGGTTGAGACATCTAAACTTGTCATATTAGGGTTGATAAGGTGGCTTAACCTGTCAGTTTAAGGTTTCCACTTTTCTCATTGAGTACCTGCCAGATAAGGGTCACTCAAAGGCTGTCCTTACCCGTGGCACGGTATTGACACCCTTCTAGTCAGGACAGAGATTGTACCCCAGCTTAGCCATAACAGCATACATGGGGCATGTCGGTCAAACACTACTTCCCACAGTTTCAGTATCAGTCTCAGTAAAAGAACTTAGGGCGTTATTCAGATTTTAGTATATACAGGACTCTCAGATACAGTCGCCCATGTTATTTGTTTCAGTATCAGTGATGACAGCTATTAGTAAACCATGTATTATCTTACATTTCATGCTATCATGTATTCACGTTCCTAGTTTCTATATATTTATGTTTGCAATCACACGTTCATATTAGTCAGCCACCTTCTTTGCATACTTAGTACTCCAGTTGTACTGACATTTTTCGCTATGGTGCTTTCTTTTCGTGTTACACCATAGGTTTCGAGGCACGAGCTCAAGCCCAGCATTAGCGGTAGCATTCCAGTTGCAAAGACATAGTGAGTCCTCATTGATTCGAGGACAATATGATTTGATACATTTATTTACTTCTTTAGTTCAGTTTTACGGAGTTAGTTGGAGACATGTTCCTTCAACTCCTTATTCATATAATTTAGAGGCTTTCAGATTTATGTTCAGATTTACATTTAGATTGAGTTGTTTTGGTTATTTTCACCCACATGGTTTTATTCAGTTAAACCTTATGTCCTTACAGTTCTATGTATTCCGCATTATTAAATTTTGATTAGCAGTATACAGGTACAGATATCAGTCATGGGTTAGCTTGTTGTCCCTCGGGGTCATGAGCACCGTGTAGCATTCCGGTTCAGCGAATCGGGGTGTTACGTTATCTTAATTCATGCTCAAATAGATTCCCAGACGAATTAAAGTATTTGATACTTGGGAAGATATTTCTGAAACATTTAGACTAAGATTTTTTGCTTTACCAAATATGATCTAAGGCTCAGACTGGAAGAGGATTTTACAGGGCATTACATTAACTAATTCTTTGATATACAACTTAGCAGAATCCTTAGCTATATACGGCATGTGAAATAGCAAGAACTGCGCTGACTTAGTCAATCTGTCTACAATAACCTAAATCGAATCATGATGATGATGCGTTTGGGGTAAACCAATTATAAAATCCATATTCACCTCTTCCCACTTCCAAGTGGTGATACCAAACTCTTGCAACATACCACCAGGTCATTGGTGCTCTACCTTAACCTATTGATAAGTTGCACATTTAGCTACGAACTCCACAATATCTCTCTTCATACCATTCCACCAATAGATCTACCACAAGTCACAATACATCTTGGTAGCACCTGGCTTAATAAAATAACACGCGTCATGCGCTTCCACCATAATTATCTACCTTGAATCATCACAACAAGGAACAATTTACTTTGGTATCTTAACACCCCATCTCCCCATTGGAAGAAAACCTCTATCTTTTGTTCTTTAACTGACTCCTTCAGTTGGACCAAACTAGAATCCATATCCTGTTTCTCCTACACTTCCAAAACTAGGGAAGATTCAAAACTACTCTGAACCCAAACATTCCCTTCAACTAAATCAAACAACCTAACACCCAATTTAGCCAAGCGATGAACTTCTCGAGCTAAGTCTTTCTTATAATTCTCAACATGAATAACATTATCTATAGAAAAGCTACAAAGGCTTTCTGCCACTACATTAGCATTGGCCAAATGATACAACACACTCATATCATAATACTTTAGCCACTCCAACCACCTTTTGTCATGGAGATTCTACTCCCTCTTAATAAACACATTTTGAAAGATTTTGTGGTCTGTGAACACCATATAGATAATGTGTCCAGATTTTCAAAGCAAACACCATAACAGTTAATTCCAGATCATGGGTTGGGTAATTCTTTTCATGAGGCTTCAACTATCTAGAGCCATAGACTATGAACTTACCTTTCCACATCAACACACACCCTAACAAACTAAGAAACCTCTGAAGTGAGTCGAGTCTTCAACACCAGAAAACTCTTCTCGCCGGAATCTGACCAAATAAACTTAACTTTCTTTTAGGTCAATCCTGACATAGGGGATGCTATAAACGAGAAACCTTCAACAAAATAGCGGTAATAACTAGCTAGACCCAAGAAACTCCTAATGTCTGATGGAGAGATAAGTTTAGGACAATTCCTTACGGTATCTATCTTTTGGGGATCAACTTTAATGCCACCAGTGGAAACAATATGACCAAGAAAGGCTACTAATCATATCCAAAACTCACACTTGCTGAATTTGGCAAACTATTGATGATCTCTAAGAGTTTGTAAGACAACTTTAAGATGATGTACAAGGTAATAATCACTACGGGAGTACATAAGGATGTCATCTGTGAATACTATGACAAACATGTCTAGATGCTGTTTGAAAACTCGATTCATGAGGTCCATGAAAGGTGTTGGGCAGCAGTTAGCCCAAAAGACATAACTAGAAACTCAAAATGACCATAACGGATTCTGAAAGCTGTCTTTAGAATATAGCATTCCCTTACTTTAAGCTTAAGATTGCCGAATCTAAGGTCTATCTTTGAGAAATAACTTGCACCTTGAAGTTGCACAAACAAGTCATCAATTCTAGAAAGAGGATATTTGTTCTTGACTATAACTTTATTCAACTAACGATAATTGATACACATATTGTAACACCCCAATTTTCTAAACCGGAATGCTACACGATGCTCATGACCCCGAAGGACCACAAGCTAACCCATGATTGATATCTATACCTGTATACTGCATAAAATACTGAATAATGCAGAAATATGTACTGAAAGGCTAAAAGGTTCAACACTGAACATAACATGGATGGGATAACATTTTTGGGGTAATAAAATACCCAAAACAAAATTGTAAACACTGTAGTCTAAAACATAAAAGTCTACATCTAGTCTGGAAGCCTCTATTATCTAAATAATCTTAATTAAGAGTTCATGGGACATGTCCCCAACTAACTCCCACTAATAACTAATCAATGAAATGGAAGAGAAATAATCATGTCCTCGAAGGATGAGGACTCACTTCTATTCTGACTGCTAAGACCGAAACCTACAGCTAATCTGGAACTCGTGTCTCTGAACCTATGTTGTAACATAAAAAGAAAGCACCATAGCATAAATGCTCTAGTATATTAGAATGTACTGATTATACATGTGAGGCAGGCTAATGCAAGGGTTAACATGGATAAATAATGCTAGATGACTGTCTAACATAAATGCGAGAATCCATACATTAATACGTAATTATATCTGACATTGTGATATCATGATTACTGAATCTGAATAGTGATGACATAATATACTAATCACTAATATAACTAATTACATAAAGAGTTGTATTTGAATGTAACTAATAACATAGTTGATTGTATCTGACAGACCTAAATCTGATCGAACTATCTGAGTTCCTTACTATATCTGAGTCGATTATATCTAATAGTCTTAAATCTAAAAAACTATCTGAATTATTTTATTGAGACTGATACTGAAATTGTGGGAGGTAGCATTTAATCGATATACCACTGATATGCCACTATTGCTGAGTTGGGGTCCAATCTGTAATCCCAATTTGAAAGGTGTCAATACCACACTACTGGTAAGGAGAAGATGTGAGGGACCCTTATCTGATAGTATCCCCTAAAGTGAATGGTAGGGCCCTTATTTGATAATACCTATCCACCTTATCAACCTTCATCGAATAGTGTTGATGTCTCAACCTATGATGGCTATATGTCTCCATCCTTGGGTTCACTCATTGCTAATTCCTATTCTGATCTGAATGGACACTGAAAATGATTTACTATACTGAATATGAGTTGAGTTACTAAGTTTCATTGACTGATGGAATACTACTTATATCTGACAACTAATTGAGTCATGAGATCATGGACATTTTTCTTGAGTCATAAGACTATCTGAAGTCTAAGGATTCATAGCTTGACTGAGAGTATCGTGTAAACATGACATAACTCTAGGTAAACAGCTAATGTTTCAGGTACAAGTACCCCCAGAACTCGATGGAAGAAAACTGACAAAGCGTGAATAATTTGAATGCATAATAATCATCATAATACATTTACTGAAGCATTTAATCAAACATGTGATAGGCATAAGCTTGTACGTATATGGGGATTTCATGATATCATGTTAATTAGACACTTTTGATTCATCTAGGCATTCTGTCAAGCACATGGTAGGCATAAAATGTGTAAAAAATATCATACAACAATTAACTGTCATGATTCAATTCCAATTTAATCATTCAAAGATTTAGTCCTACGATTTCATGAATCTATACCGTTACAAATCAACCCATATGGAATTTAACACTCATTCATGGAATATATTTCAATTACTTATTATCAACATAAACAAAAGCTGGCAATCATAAAATTCCTAAGAAAATTCATAACTCAAATTTAGGAAAGGTATTCTTTGGATTCATGGATGAAAGGAGTCCATAAATGAACACTATGCATACCTTAGTTCATGATTTTGTAATGATTGATGGTGAAACCTTCTTGAATTTGAATCCCTAATAGAAACTCTAGCTTGTTCTTGATAGAAATAATAGATAAAATTGTATATTTTGGGTGGATAAAAGCTAAATCAGGTGTTATTGGGTTTAAATAGGGGTAGGAAATTGACCCTTTTAACCCTGGACGCGTCATTTAATTTTAGTATTTTCCTGAACTGGGCCCCTAGAGCGACGCGACGCTATCGTGCCATGTCACTGGAAATTGACAATTCAGAAATTGAGTGATGGAACGATGCAGAGCCATCATATTTCCTCTTTTTTCATGACCTGGAACTTTGGCGCGATGTGGGGGAAGTCACGCTGAGATACTGGAAAATGAAAATTCTGAATCTGAGAGCTGGCGCGACACACCATAATTGCGGACACCTACTGGAAATTTCCAAATATCATTTCCTCTTGTAGCGCGGTGCGCCACTGACTAATATGGCATTATTTTATGACGAGAACTTGAAAGAGCCATAACTTCTTACCTTGTTATCGGATTTAAGCTAATCATAATCATGGAAAACTTTTTGAATTTTTTGCATGAAAAAAAAGTGAATCTTGAAAATTCCTAATCGAATAATTATCATTAAATTTAAAAGATAATACTAGGCATTCTAGGGATGAAATTTGCTAGAAATATTTAGGGTATTACAATATCTACCCCTTGAGAACATTCATCGTCGAATGAGTTTGACTGAGAGGGGAAACAGTAAGCTAAACATCAACTGAACATGAATAACTGGATCATGATCTAATGACTGGCAAGTTAAACATAACATAATAAATATTCATATCTGATGCATGTGTAACTGACTCATGAATGCATGACTAAATGTTCCGAGGAACTAAGTTTCTCACAAGGAGAATGCATTTCTAATGCATAATTATAAAACTGAGCTAATACATAAATGCATAACTAAATATGCAATGGTACTTGATACCAAGTTTGTACGTGGAACATGAACATGAAACTGAATATGAAGTTTATGATGAACACTGATCATGAAACTGAGTAAGCTTAAGGAGAAATGTTACCTTGAGCTTGCTCTGAGTTGGTGGAGAAGAGGTGAGGAGACTTGGTATGCATGTCTACTTTTGATTCGCAAGTATCTATCTTAACGGACTAATTTTTCCAAAGAACTTTAACTAGATGGACTTCTTTGATCCTTAATCTACGAGTCTGATAGTCTAAGATTTGGACTGGAATCTCTTCATAAGAGAGACTGTTCTAAACATCAATGCTCTAAATAGGGACTACGACTGCTAAGTTACCTATACACTTCTTGATCAAAGAGACATGGAAGAATGGATGAACTGAGGCTAGATCTAAAGGATATTCGAGTTCATAAGCTACCTTGCCAAAACGACTGAGAATCTTGAAGGGACCAACATATCGGGGAATGAGCTTTCCCTTTTGGCTGAATCTCTTCACTACCTTTATGGAATAGATCTTTAAGTAGACATGATCACCAACCTCAAACTCAAGATCTTTTCTTTGAATATCTGTATAAGACTTTTGTTAGCTCTAAGAAGTCCAGAGTCTTTCTCTTATTAAATGGATATTTAATAAGGCGTCGAATACTAAGTCAAGACCTATGACTGAGGCCTCACTAACTTCAAACAAACCAATTGGAGATCTATATCTCCTACCATAGATAGATTCGAAAAAAGCCATCTAAACACTTGAATGATAATTGTTGTTGTATGCAAACTCAATCAAAGGCAAGTGGTCATCTCAACTTTCCTTGAAATTAATTGCACACGCCCTTAGCATATCTTCTAAAGTATGAAGGGTCCTTTCTTCTTAACCATTTGTCTGAGGATGGAAAGTTGTACTGAGATGAACTTGAGAACCAAGACCCTTTTTGAATGCTTTCTAGAAATGAAAGGTGAAGTGGGTACCTCTGTCTAAGATAATAGATAACGAAACTCTGTGTAGTCTAACCAACTCCTTGATATCGATTTTGGCATAATCCTCAACTGAATAAGTGATATGAACTATAAGGAAATGACCTAATTTTATCATTCTATGTACAATGACCTAGACTTAGTCATGTTGATGATGAGTTCGAGGAAAATCCATCATGAAGTCTATGTTTACAATTTTACACTTCTAAGTTGAAATACTGAACTCTCGTATGGACCTACTAGGTTCTGATACTTTATCTTAACTTTTTGACATATAGATCACTTAGCCACAAACTCTGCAATGTCTTTCTTTATCCCACTCCACCAATAGATTTCCCGCAAGTCGCGGTACATATTTGTGGCCCCTGGATGAATAGACTAGTACGCACCATCCGCTTCTGCATGAATCTCTGCCTTAAGTCATCTACAGCTGGAATACAGAGACAACCCTAACAACACAAAACACAATCTACCCTTCGGAGAAAACCTCTACTTTTTGATCCTGAACTAACTCTTTAAACTTGACCAGGCTGGGATCTGTATCTTTCTTGTCGTTTACCTCAGAAACTAGAGATAATTCTGAACTACTTTTAACACATACACCAGCCTCTGAAGAATTAACTAAGTGAACACCTAGTCTGGCAAGATGATGGACTTCTTGAGCTAACTTCTTCTAACTATCCTAAACATGAGAAAAACTACCCACGGATAGCCTACTGAGAGCGTCTGCCACTACGTTGGCCTTGCCCGGATGATAGAGGACACTCGTATCGTTGTCTTTCAAAAGCTCTAACACCTTCTCTAATAAAGATTAAGATCTTCTTGAGAAAAGACATACTAAAGATTGTTGTGATCTATGAAGACATCTACATGAACTCCATAGAGATAATGCCTCCAGATCTTTATGGAAAAGACTATGGATGCTAACTCAAGATCATAAGTAGGATAATTCCTCTCATGGGGTTTAAGTTATCTGGAGGTATAGGCTATGACCTTACTATGCTGAATGAGAACACAACCTAAACTTATTCTGGATGCATCACAATACACCACGAACCCATCTAAACCATTTGGAAGAGCTAAGATTAGGGCTGAGGTAAGTCAAGTCTTCAACTCCTGAAAACTCTTCTCATAAGGGTCTAACAACTGAAACTTAACTTTCTTTTGTGTCAATCTAGACATAGGGGATGGAATAGATGAAAATCCTTCAACAAACCGTCTGTAATAGCTAGTCAAACCCAAAAAACTCCTGATATCTGATGGAGAGATAGATATTGTCTAGTTTCTTACTGCTTCGGTCTTTTGAGGATCAACTCTAATGCCATCACTGGAAATGATGTGATCAAGGAATGCTACTATCTTTAGCGAAAATTTGCACTTACTAAATTTGGCAAATAGCTAATGATCTCTAAGAGTCTGAGGTACTGTTCTGAGATTGTATGCATGATCGCGCTCAGTGAAGGAATAGACCAAAATATCATCTATGAAGACTATGACAAGCATGTCCAAGTACTTCTTAAACACACGGTTTATGACATAACTAAGAATTCAACGTGACCATACCGAGTATGGAAAGCTATTTTTTGAATGTTACTTTCTTTAACTCTGAGCTGATGATAGCCAGATCTAAGGTCTATCTTAGAGAAATAGTTGGAACCCAAAAGTTGTTCAAAAGAGTCATTAATTCTAGGAAGAAGATACTTGTTCTTGACTGTGACCTTATTGAGTTAACGATGATCAAGGCACATTCGAAGGAAACCATCTTTCTTGCGCACGAATAAGACCTGTGTGCCCCATGGCCAAATACTGGGTCTGATAAATCCCTTATATAAGAGATACTTCCACTATTCTTTCAATTCTCTGAGTTCTACTGGTTCCATTTTGTATGGCAGAATAGAGATAGGCTGAGTATATGGAAGAAGATCAATGTCGAAGTATATTTCCCTTTTGAGAGGAATTTCTGAAAGATCTTTGGGAAAAAAATTTGAATATTCATTCACTTCTGGGACTGATTCAAGGCTGGGAGTTTAAGAACTAGTATCCTAAACTCGAACCAAATGATAGGCGTATCCTTTAGATATTATTTTCCTTGCCCGAACATAGGAAATAAGTTGACCCCAGAAAGCAGATACACTACCCTTCTACTCAAGGACAAGTTCATTTGGAAACTGGAATTGGACTTTTCTATTTCTGCAATAGACTGTGGCATAGCAGGAATGAAGCCAATCCATGCCGAGAATGACATAAAAATAAGTCATCTCTAATTTGACAGTCTACTGAAGTGACTTTCTTAAATATCATAACCGGGCAGTTCCTTTATACCCACCAGGCTATGATTGTTTTGCCTACTAGGTTAGAGACTGAGAAGGGCTATACTAGGATTTTTGGACTAATTTTGAAATCGCCTGCTATATAGGGAGTAACAAAAGACAAAGAATCTCCTGGGTCTAGCAAAGTGTAAACATGCATATAAAAGATCTGTAACATACCAGTAACTACATCAGGTGAATTTTCCAGATCTTGTTGGGTCTGAAGAGCATATAGTCTATTTGGGTGTTGGCCACTAGTAGCACTGGTGGTAGCACACTACTAATTTGGGCGACCAAATTGAGATGAAGAGCGGAGATGACTCAGATAACCTTACTGAGGGCAGTCTCTTACTCTGTGGCCTGGATTGACATAATAAAAATAGACATCGCTGCCAGCTCTGCAAGCAACCTTATGGTTCTTACCATAATTCTAACAAAGGGCATTAGTTCAAGCATTGCTAACACTACACTGATACTTAGAGCTTGGTACTCTATCTCAGAACTTAGGAGTTAGAGCACTGGCTGAAGAAGGAGTTGTAACTGATGACTAAGGAAGATAGTGAGAACGGTTTCCTTCTTCTTATTTAGGTTGACTAAAATTTAAGCAACCTATCCTAGCTTTCTTATTCTGCTTTTTCGTCTTCTAAATCTTCTGCTCCTCTATCTACTGAGCATGGGTCATAAGTATGGCTAAAGTTATGTCACTATTTAGCATGGTGGATCTGCACTGATTAACCATGGTATTATTTACCCTTGAAGCAATCATACACATCTTAGCTCTGTCGTCTACAACCACATGAGAGGCATATCTAGGAAATTGAGGAAACATTAGAGAATACTCTTTCACCGTCATATTGCCCTACTTGAGGTTGATGAATTCTAGCACCTTAGACTATCTAAGTTTGTGGGGAAAGAATCTGCCTAAGAATGCAGACCAACTCATCCCACTATATAGGACCTGTATCATCTAACCTTTCTGACATCTATTATTTGAACCGTTTATGAGCCACATCCTGCAACTAGTATGCGGCTAACTCAACGCCCTCAAAAGAAGTCACCACCATTATGCCTATCACTTTTAAAACTTTATCAATGAATTCCTGAGGGTCTTCATCTACTTTAGACCCGTGGAAGGATGGAGAATTCATTCGTGTGAAGTTCTGAATCCTAGCTGCAACTGAGTTGGCCACTGGGTTGGGTGAAATGATAGATTTCGCTCATTATTGGTAGCTACTGACTAAGTAAGGGTAGTAAATATAGCATAAGAATCATGATAGCCAAAAGGTTCTTCGGGATAAGGGGCTAACTGATTACTTCTCTTAGGAGGCATATTCTAAAATAATTAGAAGAAGCAGATTAGACTGAGAGATTGACTTGTAATTATGCTCACTGGCATGACATGAATACTGAAAGAAAGGAAATTGTTCCTAAGCATCTCATAGCCTTTTGCACATAAATGTGGCATGCAACATACCCATGTACAAGACTCTACCAGATGTGGCTTTCAGACTTCCCAGGACACTATTGAACCTTTGGCTAAGATACCAAGTTTGTAACACCCCAATTTATTGAACCGACATGCTACACAATTCTCATGACCCAGAAGGATCACAAGCTAACCCATGACTGATATTTGTACCTATATACTGTATAAAATACTAAATAGTGCAGAAACATAGACTGAAAGGCCAAAAGGTACAATACTTAACATAACATGGATGAGATAACATCGATGGAGTAATACAATACCCAAAACAAAACTATAAACACTAAAGTTTGAATCATAATAGTTTGCATCTAGTCTGAAAGCCTCTACTGTCTGAATAATCTAAATAATCCCCAACTAACTCTGACTAATAACTAATAAATAAAATTGCAAAGAAATAATCATATCCTTGAAGGATGAGGACTCACTTCTATTCTGACTGCTGAGACTAGAACTTACTGCTGATCTGGAACTCATGTCTCTGAACCTATGGTGTAACATAAAAAGAAAGCACCATAGCACAAATGCGTCAGTACATTGGACTGTACTGAGTATACATGTGAGGTAGGCTAATGCAAGGGTTAAAATGCAAGAATAATGCTAGCTGACAGTCTAACAAGAATGCGAGAATGAATACATAAATAAGTAACTATAAATCATACTTTGATATCATGATTACTGAATTTGAATACTAATGACATGACATACTAATAACTAATATAACTAATAGCATAAATAGTTGTATCTGAATGTAACTTATAACATGGGTGACTATATCTGACAGTCCTGAATCTGATGGAACTATCTGAGTTCCTTACTGTATCTAAGTCAACTATATCTGACAGTCTTAAATCTGAAGAACTATCTGAGTTTTTTTACTAAGATTGGTATTGAAACTATGGGAGGTAGTATTTAATCGACATACCCATTATACACTATTATGGATGAGTTGGGTCCAATCTATAATCGCAATTGGAAGGGTGTTAATACCGCGCCACTGGTAAGGACAAGCTATGGGAAACCCTTATCAAATAGTGTCCCCAAAAGAGAATAGTGAGGCCCTTATCTAACAGTGCTTAGCCACCTCGTCAACCATCATCAGACAGTGTTGATGTATCAACCTATGCTGGCTACATAGTTCTAGAATGGAAGGATGACTTTTAAGGATCACACCCTTATCTGACAGTATGTGTCCCCATCCTTGGCTTCACTCGGTGCTAATTCCTACTCCAAACAAAATGGACACTGAACATGATTTACTGAACTGAACATGAGCTGAGTTACTAAGTTCCATTTGCTGACGGAATACTACTGATATCTGACAACTGACTAAGTCATGAGATCATGGAGATTTTTTCTGAGTGATAAGACTATCTAAAGTATAAGGATTTATAGCTTGAATGAGATTATAGTGAAAACATGACATGGCTCTAGGTACACAACTAATGTTTTGGTTACAAGTACCCCCAGGACTCGATGCAAGGAAACTGACAAAGCATGACTTACTTGAATATATAATAATCATCATAATATATTTACTGATGAATTTCATTAAACATGTGATAGGCATAAGCTTGTACTTACATATGGATTTCATGATATCTTGCTAATCAGACACTTTCCCTTCATCTAGACATTCAATAAAGCACATAGTAGGCATAAAATGGGTAAGCAACATCATATAACAATTAATTGTCGTGATTCATTTCCAATTTAATCATTCAAGGGTTTAGTCCTAAAGTTTCATGAATCTATACCATTACAAATCAACCCATATGGAATTTAACACTCATTCATGGAATATAATTCAATTACTAATTATCAACATGAACTAAAGTAGCCCAATCATGAAATTCATAAGAAAATGAATAACTTGAATTTAGAAAAGAGATTCTTGGGCTTCAAGGACAAAAGGAGTCCATGAATGAAGACTATGCATACCTTAGTTTGTGAATTCAAGAAGATTGATGGTGAAACCATCTTGAATATGAATCTCCAATAGAAACCCTAGCTTGTTCTTGAGAGAAACTTGAGAGAAAATAGTATATTTTGGGTGAAGAATAGCGAAATCACGTGTTATTGAGTTTAAATAAGGGTAGGAAATTGACCTTTTTAACCCTGGATGCGTCAAGTAATTTCAGTAAAATTTTCCTGAACTGAACCTTTAGCTCGATGTGGTGTTATCGTGTCGTGTCACTGGGAATTGACAATTGGGAAATTGAGGAATGAGGAATGCGGAGCCAGCGCGTTGCCCCTTCTTTTGTGACCTGGAACTTTGGTGTGACGCAAGGAAGTCGCACTAAGATATTGGAAAAAGGACAATTCTAAATTTGAGGGCTGGTGCAATGTGCAATAATCACAGAAACCTACTAAACATTCCAAAATTCCATTTTCTATTGTGGTTCGATTTGCCACTTACTAACATGGTACTATTTTACAATGAGAACTTGAAATAGTCATAATTTCTTACCCAGTTATCGGATTTAAGCAAATCATATATTGATGCAAAGCTTTTTGAATTTTTCATATGAAAAAAAATGAAAATATTGAAAATTCCTCATGGAATAATTATCATTCACTTTAGAAGATAATACTAGGCATTCTTGGGATGAAATTTGCTAGAAATCTTTGGGGTACTACACATATGCAAAGAACCATCTTTCTTTCACACGAATAGGACGGGAGCATCCCATGGAGAAATACTAGACCTTATGAAACCTTTATCTAAAATATCTTTGAGTTACTCATTCAACTCTTTAAGCTCAGCGGGAGCCATATGGTATGGAGGAATATAAATAGGCTGAGTATCTGGGAGAAGGTCAATACCAAATTCTATTTCCCTATAGGGAGGTACCCCTGGGAGATTTTTAGAAAAATCATCAAGAAACTCATTGACCACTCAGACTAACTGAATTATTAGAGTATCTGACATAGTGTCTTTAACTTGAACTAAATAGTACATGCAACCTTTGGATATCAACTTTCTGGCCTTAAGGTAAGATATAAAATTACTCTTGGGAGACATTGAATTACATGACCACTCAAAGACTAGCATATCTGAAAACTGAAACTTTACCACTTGGGTGCGGCAATCTACAGAAGCATAGATTAAGTATCATATGGGCAGTCTCTAATACCTTGACCCTCCTGTCCATAACCATAACAACCTTTCAAACCCCATAAATATTTACCTTCATGATCCTTACAACACTTAACATATGGGGGATAATTGGGCTTACCACTCACACTATTCTGGGATCTAGATATAGAAGACTTATCCCACTGCTCCTGCCTACCTTTGGGTATAGGAGAACAAGCTCAAGATAATGCTGGCATAGAAAAATAGTTCTAAAACTGCGAATAGTTTCCTCCTCCCGTCCTATTCTAAATATAATCCAACTTATCTATTCTAACCCTCTTATTTACTCTCTCTCTTTCCTTTTATTTCTCCAACTCAATATACTGATCATGCATCATCAATATTGAAAGATCTATGTATCTATTGAGTTATCAGTTCTACACTTCTTAACTACTAATCCAGACACACCGGTCACAAACTTACTCCTTCTTTACCTAGGGTTAGCCATCTGATCTAGGGCATAATTAGACAACTGATTGATCTTGAAGTAATACTCCTTCACTGTAATGGAGCCTTGCCTCAGGTTAATGAACTCTTCTATCTTAGCTTTCCTCATCTCAAGTGTGAAGAATTAGTCCAAGAATGCATCGTAAAATATTTGCCAAGTCATGGGAGCTGTATTCTCCCCTCCCCTCTTCTTCAACATCACTACCCAATCATAAGCAACATCTTTCAGCCTAGAGCATTCCAATTCTACCCTCTCTTCCTTAGTAACATGCATCACTTAGGTGATCTTCTTCACCTCATCAAGATACAATTGTAGGTCTTCACCTATTTTTAACCCAAATAATTATGGCGGTTTAATTCTCATAATGTCTTGAATTCTTACTGCAGCCAAATCTCCATCCTGTTAAGGTGGGACTGTAGCCTAATTATTACCTTGAACATTATCAGCCACAGCTTGGACTGGAGCCTAAAAAGCTGCCTAAAATTCTACATATGATAGATTCTCATTCAAAGGATCTGTGGGCCGAGATGAGTGGTTATTATTTCTATGGGCATTAGCTCTGTGAGGAGGCATATTCTTTTAAAAGAGAGAAAGATTTAATAGAAGATAGAGACAGTTGTAATAACGATGGATTATGAAAGAAAAATATGATTTTCCTAAAATGCTCCATAGCCTCTTGCTCATAGATGTGGTTTTCTTTACACCAATGATCAAGACTATATTTAACATGTATTGTATGACTCTCTTGCACTCTTTAAACCTTAGAATTTTATACCAAGTTTGTAATGCCCCAAAATCTTGTTCCCAGGTTGCCATACGATGCTTCGAACTACAATTAGTCTTGAGGAAACCCTTGCTGCATTCTAGTACATCTGAATCTCAACTTGGAGAAATATAAGTATAAAAACATTAATAAATGTGGAAAACTATGTGAATAATCTGAATATATCTGAAAGTACTAATATCATCAATCAAATTAAACAAATACTGAAATGTATGAATACGACAACTAAAATCGAAGACTGAATCTGGTAGTCCGACAAGCCTCTACTAAACTAAAACTTCTAATAATAAATTGAGAACATGAATAGCTAAGTCCACAAATTATGAGTACTCATCACTGCAGGGGATGTAGATGAGATGCTTGGAAATCATTGTCACTACTGAGACTGAGCACCTGAACCTACATGATGAGACTATGTAAAATATATAAATATATATGGATCAATACTTTGAGGATGTACTGAGTATATGGGGGTGCATGAAATAAATAAAATGCCATCATAGTTTTTCAAATCACGCATGCTTAATGTAAATCTCACATAGCTTGAGTAGGTCTGAAATCTAGAAATCATAAATCATTTATAGTAAAGCATATAGTAGGAATTTTGTGAGTCATTTCACTTAGGTCTAAAGTCTGTATTCTATTCTTTTTCTCAAATCATATAGCATAATAGAGTCCAAATCTTATTCTGCATAGTAAACATTTTATGTCAAGACTTTAAATATTTAAAACTATTTAGGAGTGGGAGAAATCTATTTGGGAGGTTCTTCTAACAGCTATGTAAACAATGTGAGCAACCACGATATCCAATAACTTGCCCCCATAAGGTTAGGGATATTCTACCGTTGCCATAAAAATAGAACAATCTTATATCATTTATAACAATCTCAGTCATCCATGTAGAAGTGTGGATAATCTAAATCCTTTATTGGTACGTAGTTCTGGGGCATGAAATTGTAGTAACGCACCCATTTCATTGCTAAATACTACTCCTAATCTCACGCTTCAAATCTTAAGAAAAATCTACTTTGAAAGTAATCTAATGGTTAATAATGAAAAGAAACTATAAATCTGTAATCTGAATTTGTAAAGTGGATTTTAAATCTATTATGAGACCAAAAGGTCAAATATTTCTCAATAATCTAAAAGTATTCTAATCATGGGGTGCTTATTGCACAACAATTATTTGAAACAGGAATGTTTAAATGGGGTCTATTAACCCAAGCATCAATCTCATATTAAAACATCTCAAAATTCGTTCTTGTTATTGCATACATTCATAAATCACGTTAAAATCTGGGAATTTCAGCAATATGCATGGAAACATAAACATAATATGTAATTGAACTTCTAAATATGGAAAATCTCAAACTCTTTCAAAGAATGATAATGGGTATAAATCCTAACTGGACATTCATGGAAAATCTCATAAATTACAGTAAACTTGTAATTAAAATAATGTTTTGGGCACATGGGTGAAAGAATTACCCTTGTTCAAAACCCACATACCTTAATTGATGATCCTTGATGAAAACTTGAATCTTGGTTTCCTATAGATGCTTTGGGAATGAATTCTTAGTGCTCTTGTATTGGGAAATCTCAATCTTGAATTGTCTTGGAGAATTAATGGAGGAATCTTGGATTTCCTGTAGTGGAAGTTGATGAACTAGGGTTTTGCTTTGAGAGGGAATGATGAATAAAGCATAATATGCTTTGAAATATGCTTTGTCATCTATTTTTTGGATGGATTGGGGGCTAGGACAGTGACCAAAATCCCCTCATTAAACCCCCAAATAAAATTGAAAATTACAACATATTGCAAACTGGATGGCCACCGCGATGCACCACAATCACTATGGCTCACTGAAAATTGGACGAACAGGAAATGGCTCCCTCCGTGATGCACCACAATCATGGAGCTCTTATGTTAGTCATTTTGACCACTGGTGTGATGCGCCAGTATCGCAAAATCTCAATGGAAATTCCTAAACGGGAAATTGGGTCTCTCCATGACCCGTCAAGATTATGGGGCCTTATTGAAAATATACAATTGTGATATTGCGCTTCTCCACGATACGCTAATGGCCAAAATGATGGTGTTTTATGAATAGAACTTAAAATTGCCATAACTTCTCACCTGGTTATCGAATATATGCAAATATTAATTGTTGGAAAGCTAATTCTATTTTCTACGTCATGGAAAATTCAAATCTAAAGAATTAGACACAAAATAAACATCATTTATTATAAGAGCTAATCCTTGAAATTTTCAGGATGGGTTTAAGCTAGGTAAATCGCGGGTTATTACATCTTCACTTGAATCTGATTTAGAAGCCTTCAATGCCATAGATTTTTCTCCTTTTTCTACCTTCTTTCCTTGTCCTTACTACTTCTTGAGCTCATGAGTCTTCAAATAACCAATAATTTCATCTATTTTGAGGATTTTTAGGTTTCTAGCCTTAGTGATAGCATCATCATTGCTTTCCTAAGATTTTGGAAAAAACCCAATAATTTTTCTCACAAGTTTTTCCAAAGGAATTACTTCTCCTAAGAAGAGAAACTGATTGGTTATTGAAGCGAATATTGTATGCATTTGGATAATTTCTCTTTCTTTTAAGTTAAATATTTAATACTGAGTAGTAAGAATATCAACTTTTGAATCCTTTACTTTAGTGGTTCATTCATGATCAGTCATAAAGCAATCCTAGATTTCTCTACCATTTTCTATTGAAGAAATCCTATTCTATTCATCTGGCCCTATGGCATAAACTAGCAGTTTCATGGCCTTATAACTCTTTTTAACTTTTCTTTTATCTCTATCATCATACTCTCTCATACTATTAACAACAATTTTAGCTATATATCCTTATTTAACCTCTCAAACTAGCAGATAAGGATCATCCAGCATTACATCCGTCAAATCACTATCCTCAGCCATAATAAAGTCATACATTTTTTTTTACCACCACCTATAAAATTTCCCATTAAATCTAGATACTCTAGTGCTAGGCTGTGCTTCTTCTATATTAGTTGGAGTAGCCATGATAACCAAATAACTTTGGTGTTAGACTATTAGAGTGTTCTATCTCTGATACCAATTATTTCAATGTAATGGACTTGCACCATACTGTGAAGGAAAGAACTCCTTTAGAGTCAGTCATAGGAAATAAAATTACTAAGCAATGAGAAACTAAAACCTTAAAGAAAAGTAAAAAACATATTGATTTAACATGGAAACATTCTTTATCAAGGGGAAAAGCCACGACTTTCCCTCACTAACACTCTATAGTATATAATAAACTTTTGAATGCAGACACCAATGAGCCTAACTCTAACTTCCACTAATTTTTAATTACATATTGACAAACATACTTGACAACTCTTCCAAGAACACACCTACATACTGACTAACTCTAACCAATATTCAACTTAGGTATCTCTACCTAAGCACTTTCAAGAAAGAAAAAATCATTAATAATAAAACATGAGATGTTTTGTTATAGTCCATAACTTGACTTAAGGATAATCACTCTTTTAATACATACACAAATCAAATACTTGAGAATTATTTTAAAGTTCTATTTTCCCCTCTCTCATTTCCGTATTTTGATCTTGCAAAAATTCACCAATTGACAAGCATTCTTTTCCTTTTGTAATGGAATAATGTCTAGAATACAAATTTTACTAGGCCAGGTGTTCTAATGGTTATAAGCTCACCTATATATTTCTTACACTAGATGACAAAATCTACATAGGACAGTTACAATTAAACTTGATTCATGAAGACCTAGAGACCTAGTCCTTTATTATGAGTTGATCATCGTTAAAACATAATTTAGCAGGATGCTACAGCAAACTCATAGGAAATTTTATTCTTGACACCTTGTCTTGTATTCATATTTCTATAAGCCTCAAGTATGTTGCTTGACTCTATTTTCCCCTAGAAGGATGATGCGAGGTTGTTGATCTATGCTCATTGGATTTTGTCATACATTTCTATAGCTTTAGAGAAGCATTAAACTAGGGTGTCAGAGATGGAAGTAGAAGATCTTTTGTGCTTATCAGAGGATTTAGGTCCAACCTTGGTTCCGATGGAGCTCATGATTACAAAACCTTTCAATATTTAACATTGGTATTCGAAAATAAATTTATAGATATATCACATCGAGAGATTACATTTATTTTATCGAGGAGGTCACAAGCCAAAGTTGGGTTTGTTAGTGTTCCTCAGGGTTCGTAATTAGTTTTAGAGAATGAGATTGGGTTTCTTGAGTGGGCCAATCATATTATTATTCTATATCCTTTAGATCATGACATTGTGTATGGATTTGTTATAAAATTATCATTTCCACACTATTTAGCATAAGAGATAGAAGTTGGGTCTTCCGTACCTTGGGTTGTTGATCATGCGATGTCCATAAATATAGCATGTATTAAGACCTATAGGGGTAATGGTTAGAGGACACACTATCAGGATAGTGCTATTGGTATTTTCTTTAGGTGTGAATATCTTTATTGTAGAGTTCATTCTTACTTACAGCCTATTAGTTCTATACAGGTGGCATTTCAAACTATAGGTAGTTCTTTAACTAGTCGTAGTGATCATAGCGAGTTGCATTTTTTTTGGAACTTCAGCAGTATTTGGTATGGGTCATCAAGCAATGGAGGCCATTTTAGATTAACAGGGAAAACATCTCAGAGTATTCTAGAAGCTTATTTTGGTTGTTGTACAATGGGACATTTATCTAGAGAGTGCACCCATAGGTGAGTTTATTATTCAACCAGAGTTAGCATATGTTCTTAACCACCCTAGAGTTCTTGAGGTGTGTTATGATTTTAAGGAGGATCGTTATTATAGTAGGTAGTGTCTTCGAAGTCAGATGGTCAACCAATTGGGTAAACTCGTATTTCTCGCTAGGTTAGTACTTCAAGGATTTTCTAAAATTTTAGAAAGACCAATCACTAGTCTAAAGAGTGTCTTTGTCATGGGATTATTAATCATTCAGCTTAATCAAATTAGTCTTATAGTGTTGTGGCACCATCGATGATAGTTAGTGCGCCTAGTTCCATAGTTGGTGATTCAAACAGTCAATTTGAGTTTTGAAATATTTAGATTCATTCTCCCTTGGACCCATCAAGCTTGTTACATTGGATTTATCTATAATAGTTGTACTTGTATTTCCTTTACCTTTTTATTTATATGTATTAGAGTTCTCGCACCCATCAATGATTGAATACCTTTTTAGTTTATATCGATTGTTTTATGCCTTGATATAGAGTTCATGATTATATGACTACCCCTATAGATAATTTCTTCTAGTAGCAGATAGAGTGGATCAATGTTGATATTTTCCATATGGGTGTATTGTATGCGTTCGAGTCCCATTTACCTTGGCATTGGTCTTTTATTGACCTATATAGTATTTGTCGTTGATTTTTAATTTCGGGTATCAACTATCTATTATATTAATGTTTAAATTGTTGTTGTTATTTTTTTCGTTATTTGATATTTTTCAATCCTCTCTATGTAGATGATTTGACAAGCAATATTTAGTTAGAATTTCCCTTACTCGCCGTTTATATTCATTGTCTGGGGCAGTTAACTTAGTTGGATGATTTCTCTTTTGTAATGAGGAGACATTGGTTATTTTCTTCTTCAATTAAAGATGTTAGACTGACTGTTGAGCGGGTTACAGTAGTGAAGGTAAGTTGTCCTTCTATGGTACTGTTATAGTTCTAGTAATAACAATTGTCTATACTGTATATTTTTTGATTTGATATTCTTAGACTTGCCTCCTGGGTTGCATAGATTTTTGTACTGGTTATCCATCTACATGTAACCCATTGTTGAGGTGGAATAGGTTAGGGTCGATTCTTTTGATTTAACTAGATTATTGTCCGATAATAGTCTTGATATTGAGATTGATATGTCTTGGATTCATCTTTTATGTTTTTTGGGTACTCTACTAGTGATGGTTTGATATTTGTATTGGTATGGAGTTGGATAATTTGTCCTTTCTATTATGTAGTTCTTATCTTAGTGAAGTTAAAAGAGTTAGAGATAGGTGATCTTTTCTGTGACCGCTTCTTAAGATAGCAGTTGTGTACTCATTTCTAAGGTAGGTTAATATATCAAGAAGTTTTCAGCTAAGGTTTCAATCCTCTAAGTTGCTAGAATTTTGGCTATGACTAGTGCGGTTTGCGGCCTTGGTGATTTCTTGAGTATGCTTTGGTGGTTTGAGCCATCTTGCATATATGGAATTGGTTGCTTATGTTTTAAGCCAGTGAATTATCCTTTGTTGAGATATTATTCTTCATTGATGTTTTGATTTCAGCTATGAATTGATCCATATGATATATATTTAATATATATATATTAAGATAGATTAGTTAGTTGGCCTTAGATTAGACTCATTAGCTCACTTTTGGGTCCAACACCTTTGAATAGAAATTTGGAGGTTATGATAGAATGGGATTGTGGATGTGTGCAAATCTATAGATAGTTTAGGAACATTGTGATCGGGCGGTTGAGCCATGGTGTCGAGAATTTAGTTGAGTTGTATAGCTTTGGTGCAACCTTTATTTTTTAATTTTTTCTTAGCTAGGGTTTCATTTATAGGCTAGTTAAGACTACTCACTGCCTACCTATTTGGTCTTGTTTAGTCCAGATATATTTTGATTGAATGGTTTTTAGATGGTAGTCCAAATGGCATGGTACTGGTTCATTCAAAATTATCGTCAAGTTCAAGTTTTCCTTGAGTTCAAGTTATCATTGAGATTTTTGGATGATTTAGTTAGCGGGGGTTTTATGTGTGAGTTTGATTAAGTATGGAATCTTCCATGCTAGATGGGATATTCTAGAGCAGATCATTTTGTAGGAAGTATGTGTATTTTGGACTCCTGACCATCAATGTCTAAGGTTATATTGAACAATTGTATTCGTGACATAGATTTTAGACATTGGTAATCTCCATTTAAGGGCCTAGGTAGTTCCTTATGGCCTTATTTCATGTTTTTTACTATCGACTTTCTGTGGATAAACATTACTTAATTAAGGTTAGTGTGATGGAATTATTTGGAAATGACTCAGATGACATTCTACATGGTAGAGTGGATAACATGTTTTGAAAGGGGAAAGAAAGATATACCTGGCTATTAGATTTGGTTGACTAGTTCTCACATTAGATTTCCTTAGGCTACAATGAGTCTTTGCTTGACTATGTTGTTATTGGTGTAGTATTAGTGCGTCGTGGTTGGGATTTTGGTGCATCAGCCTTCCTCAATTTAGTTGGAAGCCGGTTGGTAGTTGAGGTTTAATTTTTGTAGTTTGAGAGTGAAGCACGAAAGATGGATGGAAAAGGAATACCTGTGGAAAAATTCTTTAGAAACGTCATTTATTCATGAAGATTATGTGGGCAGTCATGCTTAGATAATATGAGCCAAGTACCTATCCCTTCGAGCTCTTTTAATCTTTCTATCCATTTACTTACACAGACAAAAGTACTTTTAGTAGTGGATATTGTAATATCCATCTGGGCAATTTCCTTGATTTGCATGTATTTTTGGTATTTCAATCCTTCTCATAGTTGTTACATGTCATTTCTCTATTTTGGAGCTTTTGATGTTTAAGATTTGGTCTTGCGGAAAAAATCCTAGTCGATGACCTCAAACAAGAATTCCGACACTGCCATAAACTTTGAAATGCTTATTTATGCAGGGGGACCCTTGGTTCAGATCCTGAGACTTCTAGACTTGTTTTGAGCTATTGGACAAATTATATGAAAAATGAAACTATAAGTGTGGGCCTTACATTTACTCAAAACAATCTACGATGAATGTTTCAATGATTCCACTGGATGGGGAACATTTTCTATAACAAATTTTCATTATTGGATCATATACTTAGGGTTTCGAGTGAATATATAGTGTAAAAAAAATTTTGAAACTATTAGTTCTGGTGTGGTAGAAAAAGTGAACTTTCAAGTTTGTTTGTGACTATTTTACCATTTGACGAAGATGTGATAGTGAACCTTGTATCACATTCACGAGTATCACCAATGGTTAAGATCGAAATCAAACCCATTTCATAATTTTGACATTTTAGAAGCTAGAAAGTACCAGTATTAATGATTTTTGATGTATTTTTCGCGTATAATCATTGTCCATGAATTTACAGCTCTATTTTCTAGTTTCATAAGAACTTCTATTTTTTTTTTCATGATTTCCACCCAAGTTGAGAACCAAAAACCCCATTTTTAACGTTTTTGGGTCTTGGGAGCTTAGATTTGGACGATTACCAAGGATTTTTTCAAATTTTTTCTTGGGTAAGATTCTATTCTTTTAATTTTCATTTTCCTTTGGTTTCATCTTCAAAAAAAAACTAAAATTCTTTATTTGAATATGTGTTTTGGGGGGCTTTTGTTGGTGAAGCTTTAATATAGTTTTTCTTTGCTTTGAACCTCATTTTCACTTTTGTTTGCATAAGTTTTCAGCAATTACAAAGAAAATCATTTTATGGGTCCATTTTTAGACCCATTTTGAATAGAGCAATGTGGGTTTCATTTTACTCCCAAAAACGTGTAAAGTACTATTTTGATAGCATGAAAACATTTTTAAATCGTGGGGTGAAGGAGAACAAATTATTGGTGATTCATGGATTGTAGTTCAACATCAAGGTAGGCTTTGATATACTTTTCTTCATGAGATAGTGTAATATATATGTTGCATATTAGACAGGGATCTTAGGATATGATTGTGTGAAGAACACAGTTACTTAGCCTATTTATCAGTTTGGGGATAGAAGGTGAACCAAACCTTAAGATGAAATCCTTACTATGCTTCAAGGATCCTATTATCCAAGGTTTCCAGCATGTTAGGCGTTGTTCAGGCAAATAAACCTTTAGTATAAGATTTACTACAATCCTCGGTAGATTGTGAAGGTTTCCTGGATTATTATATAGTTATGTTAGATGTGTATTATTGGGCCCAAGGCCGTGATTAAGATATAAGTTGGATTTTTTTAAGTGATTATCCTTGTAAAGTATGTGATTGTAGTGTATAGACATTTTGATGCTTATCATTATACTCTTTGGATACTGGTGATAGCATGCATAGATTCAGTACATTCATGCTCACTAAATAGTAAATGGTACGGTTCTAACTAAAAATTTGGTTTTACTATCTATTCCCACTTTTCACTTTCAAATAGATTCTTTCATAATAGAAATTGTACCACCTTAATTAATGGTTATGGGCCTTTGAGACAAGAATGATGTTTTAAAAGGTTTATCGAGATAGATTTAGGTCCACAATTTTACTACTACTATTTTTTTTCAGTCGATAGAGACTCTAACCTTTTCTATAATTTTACGATGATTTAGTCGTGATGTTTATCCCTGGGTAATGGATTTATAGGCATACCCTTATTTAGCCACGATTTGAGATCATGCATTAATTTATATACATATACATATTTTTGATAATTGATGAAGTAAATGATGATAATGGTTATTAAAATCCTTAATTGGGATCGGGTTTGTGCTTACAAGTTCTCTAGAACCCGCTAGGGGAATATTTATTGGTGAATCATTGTGTTGGAGAAGAGAGGTCATTGTAGGTACTACCTTTGCAGCTGTCATGTTAAGGGAGGTTTATACACTGGTTTACATTATGGTACTTTTTTTTGTTATGGTAGTATGGATTATACTTTGCACTCATCATTTCTTACAGATTGCCTATCAGTAATATGTGCCTATATTTGTAAGCCTTATAGGGGGTTGCATAAGTATAGATGATGTGTATTACCTTTGGTGTATTGTGTGGAACTTTTAGATATTCCGCCTAATTTAGATATTATGTATCTGTTCTAGTCAGTCACTATATTGTGTTATTATTATGGATAGTTGATGACAGGTTTTTTACTGGATTGGTACTGAGATTCGAGGCATTATTTTGATTACTTTCTTTACAATTTTTGTAGTATGGATAATTATCTTATATTTAGAGGTATGGATTAGAGATCCTGATTATATTGGAAAGAGTTCCTACAATTATTAGGAGGCCTGGAGATGCTAGTATGACTACTTTAGGTTGTACCGTTAGATTTTTCTTATTTATATGGAATTGTCGTACACCCATCCTTTCCATCTTTAATGATATATATCTATTCCTTGGCCTTGTATAATAATTTATATATCATTCTTCATCTATTCATTTGTATAATAGCAAATAATATATGGTTTAGTACTTAGTTCCAAGAGTATGGCTAGAATAGAATAGTTTATCCTTCTAGTCACCTTGTCTTTACTATATCTGTTTCCTGGATATTTAGGTGTTGTCTACATTCCTTGTTGCATGTTATTTAAATTTGTATTATCTTTGGAGCACAGTAGGTAGTTTCCTATTGAATACCAACCACGTGTTTTGTAGTCATATTACATTTCAGCAGCTCGTAAATCATAGTATGGGTTCTCATCGCCATTTTATGCATCGTGCAGACCATCTACAGTTCAAAGATGTAGTGAGAAATCCTGGTGTTCAGAGTATTATTAGTCTCCCTCTTATGTGGTATACAGAGATAGGTTGTATCATCAGTATATTTATTATGTACATCATATTGTGGTGTCATTATATTAGAAGCTCTTAAACTAATTTCACTCGGCTTTGGGACTATCTTGTGTACTTTAGCCTTTTTACTATATTTATTCTGCCTTCTTTATTTATCTTGGTTGTCCATTATTAGTAGTTCCGAACTACAAGTTGACATACCTACTAGTGGGTTATAGTAGGTGTCATCATGACCCAAGAAATCAGGTCGTGACATACATCTCAGATCTGTTTGTCACAAGTTCATGCCTCTAATACATAATGATATGAAAAATATAAAGTATCTATAATGCGAATAAAGCATAATACACACAAATTGTGGTTAGCAATATGAAATGTCAGCCATTGTGTCAATCTCTACTTTGTAAATAATGAGGTAACATAATCTTCTATTTGCTACTCAAATCAATATGTTATTGGGGTGTATAATAAAAGAAAAAGGAAAGAAAAGTAAGTGAAAGTATGAAACACGTTTACTTAAAAAGCATCGTCGATAACCGACCCTAATTCAAATTGATAGCGAGGAACACCACTATAACTATCCACAGTTCCCATTAAAATACAGTTTTAGATAAACCACTTCATCATAATAGGGTGTTCCTGAACAACGGTAATAGAAATATCAATATATAGGGAAGGAAAAATAATCTAGGTGAGTCGACAATAGTCATTCTTTGATCAACAAGTAAAAGAGGTCATGTATGAGGGAGACTCACAAACATAGTATATTATGCTCAATCAATCATGTTCTACCAATTATATTGGATAATATAGTCAGAGCGTATATTATGTGTTTAAAATGATACCAATAGGTGGGATATAATAGTCTCTCTAATCAAACCATAGACATCACCACGTCTAATAATATCTCAACCTTCAAATAATATCACAACCCCAAATCAGCCAAGAGAGGATATAATATAATGTAATATAGTGAAATAAATGTAGAATACATAATTTCACAAACAAGGTTCAACCATTATAATTCAATATAAAAGTAAATACTCAAATACGATGTCAAACCATATCAAGCAATGTAATGCAATGCAATGCAATATAGTTATGATGCTAGGATATTTTGCACAAACCTTTAAAGAGTTAGAGCTTTAGGACAGTACTCATGGGGGATTCATGCACCATATACTTTTACAATCTCAATCTCATATCTCAATAACCTGACAGACATATCCTTTAGTCAAAGGTTTTGTAAAGTGCTGCATTTTTTTCAAAATTGGTGTTTCTTAGTGGTAACAAATCTCTTCGATATATTATGGATGAAATAAGGATGTATTCTCACAACCAATTAGTATGAAGTTAATGATCAATTCAATACATTTATAATAAGCTCAAAATCAACTCAATATGACAATGATTCATTATGTAAGCGATTGTAACGAGGCTACATGTTATTTTCTGCATCTTCACTTTGTTTCTCAGTTTGGAGCTTCCTAAACAATCCCCAAGTTAAATGCCTACTTAGTTATAACCTTCTTTCTTTTGGTATTATCAGCGAAGTTCAATTAAAAATAATACAATTTTTTATTTTATTGTGTAACTCATGACTCGTGATTATATTAGCCAGTTATGAAAAGTGAAAATGTTATTCGAGTTCAACTTCAATTTTTATTATAAAAAATTTATTTTTGCACCACTCGTTTGTTCAATTTAAATTTTATACTCTCTCTCTATATATATATAAAATAAGTATTTATTTTATTAGATTATTTTTTAGATACTACTTCAATATATTTTCTATGTTGCAAGATACTTCTCGCTTTTTATTTTCAAGAACTAATTTAACTATTTTTGAACTAAATTAGATTAAATTAATTTAATATTAAAATTATTATTTAAATCTTTACAAATAATTCAAAAATTAATATAAGTTAAATTGTTTTAAGATTAATTTAGTAAAGAATTATATATTAAAAATTGAGGAAATATAAAATAATTGAAAATAATAAGATTCTCATTTATTATTTGCTGGCGTTGACAAAATTTGGTTCCAAAGATTAATACCCACGTTGCCAATTCTAACTATTTTGTAAGATCAGAAGTGCTGATTTTAGGCTAGAGGTACCATTGATAGGGATCTTGAAATTATCGGACACATTTTGGTCCTTTGGGTGGATTTTTGTTGAAATGGACATTGGATGTGGGACTTATTTTTCATAAAAACAACCTCGCATGAAAATTTTGATGGCATAGTTGAGTTGAGCATGTCGAATTTGGTATCATAATATAGTTCATTTGTATTCTTGCGATTTCAAAAATATTATGAGAGTCCAAGTGAATATTTTTCAAATGCCAAGTTCAGCTGGTGTATGCCAAGAATGGCCTTACCATTCATAAGGCATTGGCTGCGTTGACAAAGTCCAAGGCTATTTTTCTATCATGATTTTCATGACCTTTCTTGCATTTAAAAAGGCCATGTTTACTAGCCTTTGTGTTGGTGAGCTTGCCTTTGGAAATATATATAGCTACCAATCCAAATTTTCCTCCCATTTTACAAGTGTATAGCCCCGATTTTTTTGAACCAAAATGTCATACGGTGCTCATGATCCCGAAGGACCACAAGCTAACCCTTTTGTGATATCTGTACCTGAGCACTACATAATATACTAAAATAAATACAAAAAAATGGCGGAAACTTTCCATATGGTTCAAAATATCTAAAATACTCAAAACTTAAAATTGAATACTGATACATCTGTCTGAAAAACCTCTAAATGTCCAAACTGTGGAGTTGATGGGACATGTCCCCAACTAACTCCGTTTACTGAAAATAAAAAGATTCTAATGCCAAAATAAAATAATGATCATCCTCTAAAAAAGAGGACTCACTGCTACGTCCACTGCTACTGACTGAGTCTAGACTGCTAAGGGTGCTCTGGATCTCACGCTTTTGAACGTATGGTATGTGACACCATAGCGCAAGATAAAAGTATACTTCAGTACTTTGAATGTACTGGTATGCTAGATGAGGTAAGGCTAAACGCAAGGGCTTATGCATGAACATAGCTTAACTGAATAATATGAGAGTACTAAATGAAACATATGCATGAATAGGCTAACCATAACTAAAATCATCATAACTCTGAAACTGATACTCGGATATTGCTTTACAAACATCTGAACTCACTACTAATACAGAGATACTGAATAACTGAATCTTCTGATATCGATAACTAAGTATTAAAGTTGAGATCCGTCCTCTCTAGCGGTTGATTTCTTAAACTACTTATACTGAAGATGATTAACTAAATTTACTCATATTAATGATTGAGTTCTAAGCTTGCTATTATCGACTAACTAAATCTGTGAGCAAACCTTTCTAACGGACGATCTCTGAATCTACTAATAATGATAAGGAATGATTGTATCTGAGATTAGACCTATCCAGTAGAAGATATCTAAATCTACTAATAATGATAAATAATGATTGTATATGATATCAGACCTATCTAGCGGAAGATGTCTAAATTTTTTAATAATAGAATTGATGGACTAATTTTGAGATCATGCCTCTCAGACGGGTGATCTCTTGATCTATTAGTACTGATACTGATTAACTTTAAGTGAGACTAGGCCTATCTAGCAGGTGGTCCATGAATCTATGGAACTACCTAAGTTCCATACTGAGATGGGTGACTTTATCTGATAGTCCTGATTTCTAAGTTCTACTGTGAAGACTGATATAGAAATTGCAACTGTTGGAGTTTACACTTAACCGACGTGCCCCAAATCTGATCTAGTAGGGTCCAACCTGTAACCCTAGCTGGAAGGGTGTCAAAACTATGCCATGGGTAAAGATATCTGTTATGGTAAATCCTCTCTAATTGGTGAACCTGAACAGTAAGTCAAGCCTAATGAAATGTGATAGTCAAGCCTTAATCTAATGAGTGACTCCTGGTCCTGCGCTAGCTACACAGTTTTTGAGTTCAGGGACTATTAATAATGACTCTTCCTCTCTAACAGGGAGGCCGACATCCCTGCACTCACTCGGTGTTAGCTCTTACTCCTAACTGAAAGACACTAAACTGATCCTTGTATTGTACTAGACTGATCTAAATCTATTCCTAATTATCTTAGTTCACTGATCTAATTGAGTTTTCTTAATTTCATTATCTGATAGAATACTTCTGAATCTCATTATCTGACTGGATAATACTATGTTCTGAATTGATTACTCGAATTCTACTGAGGTCTGAAACTAAATTCCTGAATACTACTAAGATCTGAGTTGAGTACCGAACTGAAGTTGGAATGCTAATGATACTTAGATTAGTCAGATTTCTTAAGTTTTGTAACTTTCTGAGAGTACTAAATTCTGTAACTGACAAAGTTCTAAGGATCATGGCTTGATTGAGATTATCGGGAAAACTGATACTAGCTCTAGAAAACAGCTAATTCGTCAGGTATAAATACCCCCAAGACTCGATAACATAAAAGTAAAAAATTACCAATCTTAAATAATCATGACCATGGACTTTCTTTCACAACACAATCAATACAATATCGCGTCAATCACTTGAATGTCATACACATCATGTAAATGTAAATGGAATGCACACTAATATCTCATAGCTGTTCAATAAGGAATACACATGGATAAGAATGCATGCAACATATCAAAATACATTTACTAAGGTATTTCAACAAATGCTTGGCATGAACTAGTTATCACAAAATTGGGGATTTCATGCTTAACATGCTAAATAGGCACTATTAACTTTACTTAAGCATTCTATCAAACATAGGGGGAGCATGCTTTTGTTATACAACAGATTCTATGCTTAATAATCATGAATACATCAATACCATGCAACTTGAAGAGGGTTTATCATGAACATCATACAATTCATCACATACTAGAATCAACTCTTGAAATTGGTAGTCTAAATCATGAATTAAAACCCAACAATACAAAATCATGAACTCTAATACACATAAATAATGAAATCTCATAAATACGTAAACCTCAAAGTTTTGAAAAGGATTCTTGAGCTTCTTGGATGAAAGGAACCCAAGAATTATCATGTAACATACCTTACTACTTGATCGTCGAAAGATTAATGGTGAAATCTTGATGATTGGGATCCTGATTTTGGAACCCCATCTCTTGTTTTTGAGAAAACTTGAGAGAAAACAAGAATATTTGGGTTTAATATTGTTGAATCTCATGTTAAGAAGTATATATAGGGGTAGTAAAATAACTATTTTGCCCTTGGAATTAAAATCCAGAACTAGAGAGCCGATAAAAGCTTCACTGCGATGTGGTGGAATCATGGTGAGCAATTGGAATTTGACGATTCTTAAATTGAGCTTCAGAGCGACGCACTATATTCATGGAGACTCACAAGATTTTGATGATTGCCATTTTTGTTAACTCTGTGATGCGCCAAAGTACTAGGTGTTACACTGTCTTAAAATCTTAAAAATTTCAAATGGAATAAAATATATTCATCTTTGAAACAAGATTTTTAATGTTCTAGAGATGAATTTGAACTAGGAGAAGGGTTGGGTATTACAACAAGTTTCAACTTCCATGATGACTTGGAGAGTTTGTGGGGACATTTTCTCATCAAGAAATATCGCATGTTTCCTTTAATTCCTTATTCGATTCTCTACTTTAATCTAGAAATCCTTAACACATTACAGGTTGATTTGTCAAAGCAATTGTGCTAGAATTTTACCTATTTTTTAGGGTACATGATCCTTGAGCCTAGAGTGATATTTTGACAAATTTAAAGTTTTGATTCCTCAAGTGGGGCCATATAGAAATTTTAACTCAATTTTGGACCCAAAGCATTTATATACAATATGGGTATTTTTATTCTTGTATTAATAGGTATATCATTATTTTGATAGTGTAGCATTGTGTGAATGCTTCTAAATAGGGAAAATTTCCAATTTAATGGACTTTCGAGGTCATTCGTCAGTGTCCAGGTAGGCTAGGCTTACATTCCTCAAAGATTGAACAAATTTATGGTACTTGTGTGGTATTATACTAGAGTTAGGTTGATAATTATTACTTGGTTTCGTGTTTAGTAGAATTTGAAACATATAGCCTTTTAGTTAGAATCGTCCCCTTCATTCTTTCCTTGGTTTAAACTATGAACAAGTCCAATAATGTACATATTCGTATACCCTAGGATAATTTACACATATCTTTCATCCTCGAATAGACTTGATTTACATGAAGAACTAGTTTGAGTTTGGCACTTAATATTCATTTATAATGTGTAAAGACTAGTTACAGTCCGACAATTATGTTCCCTGATAATAATTATAGATTTAGTTCATTCTAATGTTTATGGTACAAAAGAATTCACATATATGGTTTTCATGCTCAATTATTTTATAATTATTATTGTTGATATTTTTTTCTTAATTTCATACATCAAGCTTATGGGGGAACAATTGGATTATATTTGGCTTATTTAAGTCTTCTGAGATTGGGGGATCTCGATAATGTTGTAGTTACATTGTATTCCTTAGGATATTATATACTTTATTATTTATTCTCTGTCAGGTAGAGTGCTATTTTAGATTTGCACTTTTATCCCTGACTTTAGTTTACATTCTCACATCTAATTATGAATTTATGAAGATTTATCTCATTCGGTCAATGATGTCTACTAAATACCCATTGTTTTGATACTCATACTTCACTTTGGCATCATTTTGGTATATAGATCTATGTACTACCTGTCACCATTGATAAATTATCTAGGACTCGCTAGAGTTTGAAGATAGGATGAGCTTTCAAAGTTAAAGCTGGTTCTCTTTCCTTCTTCTATTTTTTGATAGTCTTTCTTATCAAACCTATCATACATGATATGATTATTATTTTTATTTTCTTGATTAGTGGCTTTAGTACCACCTTACTAGGTTATGGAGTACTATTTTTCTCTTCCTCTCTCTTGTTTATATTTATGCTATTGTTTTTATATTATATCACCTACAATTATTTCTTATACTTAATTTCAGTATTCATCATAACTTCCACCAACTAGCCTATTACATTTAATTCTAAGCTATGATTTGGCTTACCTATTGGTGGATTAATGCGGATGCCAACATGACCTTAGAAATTGGGTTATGAAATACTAGTATTAGACCCTAAGTTCACTAGTATTGTTTGCACAAGAGCAAGTGTCTAGTAAAGTCCTTTAGATTAGAATGATGATGTAGATTTGTTATATTCGCGAGGTTATAGGACAATATTTGGAGAATTCACTTTCTTTATTCATTTCATGTATGAGTTTGTATTTGTTTCTAAAATTCTCATTATTTTACTCTTTCTGAAATAGCACAATGCATATCGAGTTTTCAACTAGGACTTTTACTAGAGATCATGGCCGACTTAATGGCCAAAGTCATAAGAGAGATACAACTATAGCTAGGGGTGTAGATATGAATCTTTCTTCAGATCCTATTAATTATTCTGCACTAGAGTTCCTCCACACTAGCCATCAATAAGCAAGATGACATTCCAGGCCTCACTGAGGTTGATCTATTATTTATTACTCAGATATGCATTGGTTTTGTTTTTGGAATTGGTTGTTTTTGAATTATTTGATATTGCTCAGTCTACAGATCAGAGTTGTATAGATTTAGGGGCACAACCTATAGATGTGGCTCCTAGAGTTAAGGTCTATCCAATGCTAATAGTTTCTTAGTTAATATTCGTTATCTAGCTATGGTTTTTGATGAGCAAAAGATGTTAGGAAAATATTTTATATTTAATTAACCTAGGTTTGCAGGGGCTCTTGGTTTGGATGCATTTGATTTATTGATTGCTTGTAAAGATAGGTTCTGAAAATTGGGCCTAGTAGAGACTCGTGGGATTGTTTGTTAGTTTTACTTGGTCTTAGAAGTTGGAAAATGGTGGACAGTTTATCTTGATTCCAAGATAGCTAGATCTCCTTTTTTGACATATACTAAGTTTTCAGTTGTTTTCAACTAGAAGTATATTTCTCACTTACTTCAAGAGTGTCAGAGATATTATCTCTCAAGATTGGAGAAAAGTTCTATGACCATTGTAGAAGACATAGCATGGTTCAACAAGTTAGATAGACATTATACTGTTATTTTACAAATAGAGTATGAGCGGTATCGATTCTTTGTTAGTAGTCTAAGATATCCTCTTCATATAACTACCCAAAGATTGGTTCCAGCTTATAAGCCATTTGCTGATATTTTTTATAATGCCCAAACTATGAAGTAGATTATCATAAGGCCCAAAGGGGTAGAGATAAGAGGCCACGTCACTAGGGTATTTTTATTGAGAGCCAAAATGGATCTCTGTTTAGAGGTAGAGTTTCTAAGAGCAGGTGTAAGTCTTATCATTATCAAGGTCAATGTAGTAGTCCTATGGATGTCGCGATTTGGGTTACTGATGGGGTTCAGTCCAGCTATAGTTATTATAGTGAGTAGAGCAGCGACCAGTTTTTGAGAGATGCATATTCTTGGTTTTCTAGTTGAGGTGGCTATTTTGGGTCAGCCAAATCTTTTGGATAAAGTGTAGTACATGGGGAATGCTATGATTGCAGGGCCATCAGCCATTATTATGGTAATACCCCAAAAAATCCAAACCAATATTAGACCCATGTACCAAACTCATGCATAGTACATCATGGTTCTTTTATAGTTTTATGATTAAGTTAGATATATATTAAGGATTAAAATAACTCCCAGCTATCAGACGAATCAAAACATTCCTTACCGATCGAATTCTTGAGAAGGACATTGGTATAGTCAAGTTTAAACAAGCATATTCCTCATTATACTGGGAATTTTTGAGCTCATCATCTATTAACATATACATAATTGAATTATCTTTCGAATGATACCAATTTTTCCTAAATCCAATATCGGAGCAAAGGGTTATTCTTATTTTACTCCAGCATGTCAGGCTAGAAACAGTGTGACGACATTTGTGGTTACTTACCACATTTGTGATGCCCTACCACGAAGGTCATCAGCCTTAGGTAGAAAGCAGCTCCTAAGTGACGACATTCGTTGTAGCTTACCACATTTGTGATACCCTACCACGAAGGTCGTCTGACTTAGGCAGAAACCATCAATTTCAACTTCTGTATGACGACATTTTGATGGCTTACCATATTTTTGACTCCTTGTCACAAATGTCATCAGCTATTATTATCAGAAACTAGGAATTTATTTCGTAAGGGTATTGTGGTCTTTTCCCTTCACTTCCCATGACTTATAACCCTAAAGAGGCATAATTTTCCCCATTTTTCTTTAGTTAATCATCTAAAAAATACTCTCTTATGCTCTCAACCACAAAATTAGGATAACCATCAAACTCATCTCTCAAAAGGAAGGTTCAAGCCTTTTTCCATGATAATCAAGAATTAAGTTTCCCAATCCATGAACTCTACAGCAAATCATCAAGGTTTCATTTCTAAGTTATGCGTAGTGTTCATCTATGGATCCAACCCATTCATAGAGCTCAAGAACCATGTTGTAATTACTATTTTGTGACCTTTTTGTGGTGATATGAGTATGTACATGTTGATGATTGTTGTTTAAGTTTAAACATGATATCTAGCGGTGCTTTCATGGAATATATATGCTTGTTAGTTGAAAACTATGAACCTTAGATGGTGTAAAATGGTACAAGTTATGAAACTCACCTATGCCTTAAAGATTGCATGCAAGGTGTTCGATAAAATGCTTAGGATTCTAGAAATTTATGTTTATATGGTTCCATGATGTCTAAATGACAAGTCCATGTTATCTATATGCTTTAATATGAATTTCATGCTTTTCATGTGTTGCTATTGTTGTGGTATGAGGCATGTATTATAATGGAAATATACAATATGCACATGAAATATAGCTATGCACTCCCTACCATGCTTAATATGTTGAGGAACTACATGATGTATAATATCCTCTATTTATGATAATGTGAATTGTGGCTTCTAATCTTCTAATCAACTCAATCATGTGTGTCAGTTTACTTCCATTGAGTCCTGGGGGTACTTTTACCCGAACAATATAGCTGTGTGCCTAGAGCCATATCATGTTTTCACGATACTCTCAGTCAAGCCATGATCTATAGCAATCAGTCAGTCATATGACTTAGGAAAATCCAGTAACCCTAGTAATATCAGTAGTTCAGTAATCTCAGTGGTCTCAGTATTCAGTAATATTTGTAACCTAAGTATTCAAAGTCAATGTCAATAATTTGAGTACTCTCAACTAGTCCTTAGAACTCAGTGTATTCCGTCAGTCATCAAAATACAGTAAACTTAGTTTAACTTCGCTAAATAATACCACTACTATCAGTCTAGTTAATCAGTATTAGTTCAGTTATTCAGTTTAGCACAATTATTTAGTTTAGTGTCATTCAAGTAGGTGTAGGATTCAGCACCAAGTGAGCCTAGGGATGTGGACTCACCCACTAGATTAGGAGTAAGATCCTTAGAAGCAATCCTAAAGTTCCAGAACTAGGTATCCAATGTAGTTACGATATGTCACCCATTAGATAGGACTGATATACTCAGGGGTCACCCATTAGCATATTTATATGTATAGGACTGATCCCAAGAGTCACCCGTTAGATAGGACTGATATACTCAGGGGTCACCCATTAGCATATTTATATGCATAGGACTGATCCTAAGAGTCACCTACTAGATTAGGACTGACTCCACAGTAGGTGTCTTTACTAGTGGTGCGGTAATGACTCCTTTCCAGACAGGGCAGAGATTGGCCCTAGCCAGCTTAGCTTGGGGCATATCTGTTAGATGAACATATCCCACAGTTTCAGTTACAGATTAAGGACTATCAGATATAGTCAACTCAGCTTAGTTATACAGATTCAGTACTGTTAGATACAATTAATGCTTATCATTGTATATAGAATTTAAGATCACCCATTAGCTAGGACTGATCTCAACTATTATTAATCAATATCAAAATCATTAGATTAAAAGATCACCCATTAGATAGAACTGATCTCAGACTAAGTCAAATTATCCTTATTATCAGTATACTCATGATCACCCGCTAGATAAAACTGAACTCAGATAGTTCCATCCCAACATACAATGTCAGATATCGTCACTCACTATTAGTAACATCGGCTAGGCAAATCATCACAGTTATATCATTTTTTTAAACTCATGTATCAGTCATATAAGTTATCAGAATTTATAATATCAGTATTCAGCTTCAAGTCTTTTAGACACAGTCAACTAGACCAATTGTTCATAATTCGAACGGTCAGAAATAGTCATTCATCTATTCTCTATCTTAGTATCAGTAAACTCATATTGTCAGTATTCATACTTAGTAGTCAGTATCTCCACGAGTTTAGTTATAGTTATGTATGCATATATGTATTTTCACGTTCATATTAGTCAGCATTGTTTATGCATATAACCCTTTGAATTTATCCTACCTCACTTGTATACTCAGTATATTTAGACATACTGATGCATTTGCGCTACGGTGCTTTTTTTTATGTTACGCCATAGGTTCAGAGAAACGAGCTCCAGATTAGTAGTAGCATTCCAGTGTTCAGAATTTGTAGTGTGTCCTTTTTATTCGAGGATGATATGATAATTGATTCATTTATTGTTTTAGTTTATTTGCTAGATGGAGTTAGTTGGGGACATTTCCCATCAACACCTTATTCAGATAGCTTAGAGGCTTTCCAGACTATAGCATGTCAGATAGTTATTTCAGATTTGTTTTGGTATTGTTATACCATTTTCAGACATTGTCTTATCATATGTTTATTCAGATTTGAAACTTATGGCCATTCAATACATGTTTCCATATTTTCATGTTTTATTATGCAGTTTACAGGTATAGATATTATTCACAGGTTAGCATGTGATCCTTCAGGGTTATGAGCACCGTGTAGCATTCCGATTCAGAAAATTGGGGTGTTAAAAACTTGGTATCAGAGCCTAAGGTTCAATACACTCCTTGGAAGTATGAAAGCCGCATCCAGTAGAGTCTTGTACATGCGTGTGTTGTGCACTACACTTATGTGCAGTAGACTATGAGATGTTTTAGGAACAGTTTCCCTTCATTCAGTATTCATGTCATGCCAGTGAGCATACTTTCAGTCTAATCCATTTCTTTTATTGACATGCCTCCCAAAAAAAGAAACGGGGATCAATCATCCCTTCATCCCGAAGAACCATTGGGAGATCATGTTTCTTATGCGGAGTTCAGGGCCACATTCACCACTCTTTCTTAGTCAGTTGCTGCCCAAAATGACCAAACAGCTATTGTTTTGACCAACCTAGTAGCCAATTCAGCTGCAGCTAGAATTCGGGACTTCACTTGAATAAATCCTCATTCGTTCACTGGGTGTAAGTCAGATGAGGACCCACATGAATTCCTATATTAGGTTCAGAAGGTTAAAGATGTTATGGGGGTTACTACTGTTCAGAGTGCTGAGTTAGCTGTATACCAATTATAGGATGTTGCTCATACTTGGTACAAGTAGTGGAAGTCAGAAAGGTTAGATGATGCAGGCCCTATAGAGTGGGAGGAGCTTGCCTCTACTTTCCTTGATAGATTCTTTCCGCTAGAGCTTAGTGAAACTAAGGCACTAGAGTCCATCAACCTCAGGTAGGGCAGTATGATGATAAAGGAGTATTCTCTCAAGTTTACTCAATTAGCCAGATATGCTCCTCATGTGGTTGCACATGGTAGAGCTAAGATGAGTAAGTTTGTGTCAGGGGCGAATGATAGTGTGGTAAACGAGTGCGGATCTACCATGTTAAATAGTGATATGAATTTAGCCAAACTTATGACACATGCTCAGCAGATAGAAGAGCAGAAGATTAGGATGGGAGAGACAGAGCAAGACAGCAAGGACAGGTAGATTCAGCTTTGCTCAACCTAGGTCACAGGGTGGTAACCATTCTTAAGATAGTCAGAAATTTTCAGTCCCAGCTCTATCCTGAACTAGTGTACCATCAACTAAGTCCAGAAATGACCGTTATGATGGACTGCCAGGCTTTGAGGCCCTGGGTAATGAAAATAGAGGTCTTACTTATCCATTTTGCAAAGAGTGTGGTAAGAATCATCTAGGTTCATATAAGGCAGGCAGTGATGTATGCTTTGGGTGTGTTAAGCCAGGCCACAGGATGCGAGAGTACAGAGTTCAAGCACAGAGGGGTAAGGAATTGCATAGCAAGATACCAATAGTTTTCAGCATCAAAATAGACTTTATGCACTCCAGACCCTTCCTAATCCTGAAAGTTTTCCCTGACTTAGATTTGGGTATGTTACCAGTCTCTCAGGCTAATAGTATACATTGTTAGATCTTTTTCTCTCATTCTGGCATATGTTTCAGTATGAGTTACCTAGGAAAGCTAGCAAGTCAATTTAGCAATCGAGCAGTTAGATTTTTATAGCTTGTTTTCTCATCCTTGCATCTATTCATGCTATCCAAAATCTCAGAGAAAGTGACTATTTCAAGGTAGAACCTCCTAGTAGTTGCAAGTTAAATTCATCTCATGCATCATGCATTAGTTTTAGACTCCCAAAGTTTAGTTATAATCTAGTTCGTAGATGCCCTGTGCATCACCCAGTATCTCCGTAAGGTATGCACTCTTAGAGGGACATAGCATCCCAAGGAGGAGATACCCCACTTTCTCTTAACTCTCTCATGTCTTAGATCATTCAATTTCTCCTTGCATAGAAAATTCAATCTAGAATAAAGAGTACTTATAAGTTGACCTTCAAGTTAGACCTCAGCTGTAAGTCAAGTATTCAGAGGTTCAGTTCAGTTTATGTTGTTTATTCCATATGTCACATAGCAGAATCAGTCATGTTCTCATGTTTTAATTCAATATTTGTGCCTTTACCATTGCATGTTCAGTCGCATGTTCGTAAGTCAATTCAGTCATGTATTTATGCATCAGATATATGTGGTTAGCTTATCAGTACTTTAAGTTATGCATTCACGTATCATGCCAGTCATATAATCATGCATCAGATATGCATGGATTCAAATTATTACTTAAGCATTAGATATCCATTCTCAGTTTGAGAAACTCAGTTATCGAAACACTCAATCCTATATTCGTAAATCAGCTACCCATGCATCAGATATGCATGTACAGTATGATATGCTCAGGTTTTAGTCATGTTAGCCCTGAAATCATGACCAATCATTCATGCTATAAATGCATTATTTTATTTTTTCTCCCCTATGAAGCAGTCATAATTCGAGGACGAATGTTTCTAAGGGGTAGATATTGTAATACCCCAAAAAATTCAAACCAATATAAGAGCCATGTACCAAGGTCATACATCATACATTATGGTACTTTTATGGTTTTATGAATAAGTTAGATGTGTATTAATGCTTCAAATTACTCCCATCTATCAGATGAATCAAAACATTCCTTACCGATTGAATTCTTTAGAAAGATATTGGTATAGTAAATTTCAAACGAGCATATCTCTTCTTGTACTTGGAATTTTTGATCTCTTGACCTATTAATAGATAGATAATTGAATTATCTTTCTAACGATACCAATTTTTCCAAAATCTGATATTAGAGCAAAGAGTTATTCCTATTTTACTACAACATATTAGGCTTGAAACTATGTGACAACATTCGTGGTAGCTAACCACATTTGTGACGCCCTACCACAAAGGTCACAAGACTTAGGAAGAAACAAGATCCTAAGTGACAAAATTCATGGTAGCTTACCACATTTGTGATGCCCTACCATGAAGGTCATCAGCCTTAGGTAGAATCCAGCTCATATGTGATGACATTCGTGGTAGCTTACCACATTTGCGACGCCCTACCACGAAGGTCGTCAGCCTTAGTCAGAAACCAGATCCTAAGTGAAGACATTCATGGTATCTTACCATATTTGTGATACCCTACCACGAAGGTCATAACACTTAGGCAGAAACCATCAATTCCAGCTTCTGTGTGATGACATTTTTGACGGCTTACTAGATTTTTGACTCCTTGTCACAAATGTAGCCAACTATTATTTTCAGCAACTGGGAATTTATTTCTTAAGGGTATTTTGATTTTTTCCCTTCACTTCCCACGACTTATAACCCTAAAGAATCATAACTTTTCCTATTTTTTCAATAGTTAAGCATCTCAAAAACCCTCTCTTATGCTCTCAACCACAAGATTAGGGTTTTCATCAAAATCATCTCTGAAAAGCAAGATTCAAGCCTTTTTCCAAGATAATCAAGAATTATGTTTCCCAATCCAAGAACTTTCTAGCAAATCATCAAGTTTTCCTTTCTAAGGTATGCGTAGTGTTCATCTATGCATCCAATCCGTTCATAGAGCTCAAGATCTATGTTGTAAATACTATTTTCTAAACTTTTTGTTGTGATATGAGTATGTACATATTGATAATTGTTGTTTAAGTTTCAAGATGATATCTGGCGGTGTTTTTATTTAATATATATGCTTGTTAGATGGAAACTATGAACCTTAGATGTTGTAAAATGGTACAAGTTATGAAACACACCTATGCCTTAAAGATTGCATTCCAGGTGTTCGATAAAATGCTTAGGATGCTAGAAATTTATGTTTATATGGTTCCATGAGGTCTAAATGATTAGTACATGTTAGCTATATGCTTTAATATGAATTTCATGTTTTTCATGTATTGCTATTGTTGTGGTATGAAGCATGTATGATAATGGAGATATAAAATATGCACATGAAAGATAGCTATGAACTCCCTACCATGCTTAATATGTTAAGGAACTACATGATGCATAACATCCTTTATTTATGATAATGTGAATTGTGGACTCCAATCTTGTGATCAAGTAGTCATATGTGTCAGTTTTCTACCATCGAGTCCTGGGGTACTTGTACCAGAAAAATATAGTTGTGTGCCTAAAACAATGTTATGTTTTCATGATACTCTCAGTAAATCCGTGATCTATAGAAATTAGTTGGTCATGTAACTCAGGAAAATCTAGTAACCCCCATAATCTCAGTAGTTTAGTAATGTCAGTACTCAGTAAGATCTGTAACCTCAGTATTCAAAGTCAATCTTAGTAATTTCAGTACTACCATCCAGCCCTCAAAACTCAATATATTTCATTAGTCATCGGAATCCAGTAAACTTAGTTTAGCTTCACTAAACAACTCCACTAGTATCAGTCTAGTTAATTAGTACCAGTTAAGTTATTCAGTTCAGTCCAGGTATTTAGTTCAGTGTCTTTCAGATGTGAGTTGGATTCAGCACCGACTGAGCCAAGGGATGGGGACTCACCTATGTGATTAGGAGTGAGATCCTTAGAAGCAATCTCTAAGTTCTAGAACTACGTTGCCAGCATAGGTACGAGATGTCACCCATTAGATAAGACTGACATACTGAAGGGTCACCCATTAGCACATTTATATGTTTAGGACTGATCCTAGAAGTCACCCACTAGATTAGATCTGACTCTACAGTAGATGTCTTTGCTGGTGGTGCGGTAATGACACCCTTCCAGTCAGGGCAAAGATTGGCCCCTGTTAGCTTATCTTGGGGCATATCGGTTAGATGAACACATCCTACAGTTTTAGTTACAGATTCAAGACTATCAGATATAGTCAATTCAGCTTAGTAGTATAGATTCAGTACTGTTAGATACAATCAATGCTTATCATTGTAAATAGACTTCAAGATCACCCATTAGCTAAGAATGATCTCAACTATGATTAATCAATATCAAAATCATTAGATTAAACGATCACCCATTATGTAGGACTGATCTCAAACAAAGTCAAAGCATCCTTATTATCAGTATACTCATGATCACCCGCTAGATAGGACTGAACTCAGATTTTACTACTCTAAGTAGAATAGAAGTTAGATAGTTCCATCAGAACATAGATTGTCAGATATAGTTGCTCAATATCAGTTACATTGGTTAGGCCAATCATCATAGTTATATAAGTTATATCAGTTTTCTTAACTCATGTATCGTCATATCAGTTATCAAAATTCATTATATCAGTATTCAGCTTCAGGACTGTCAAACATAGTCAACTAGTCATTTATCTTTTCAGTATCTCAGTATCAGTACACTCATGTTGTCAGTATTCAGACTTAGTAGTCAGCATCTCCACAAGTTCAGTTACAATTATGTATACATGTATGTATTCTTACGTTTATATTTGTCATCATTGTTTATGCATATAACCCTTTGCATTTAGCCTATTTCACTCGTATACTTAGTATATTCAGACGTAGTGACGCATTTCCGCTATGATGTTTTCTCTTATATTACACCACAGGTTCAGAGGCATGAGCTCCAAATCAGTAGTAGCATTCCAGTGTTAAGAGTTTGCAGTGAGTCCTTTTCATTCGAGGACGATATGATTATTGGTTCATTGCTATTTTAGTTCAGCTACTAGATGGAGTTAGTTGGGGATATATCCCATCAACTCCTTATTAAGATAGTTTAAAGGCCTTCCAGACTATAGCATGTCAGATAGTTATTTCAGATTTGTTTTGGTATTGTTATACCATTTTCAAACATTATATTATAAGATGTTTATTCAGATTTAAACCTTATGGAAAGTCAGTACATGTTTCCATATTTTCATGTTATATTATACAGTGTACTGGTATAGATATAATTCATGGGTTAGCTTGTGATCCTTCGGGGTCCTGAGCACCGTGTAGCATTCTGATTTAGAAAATCGGGGTGTTATATTTCTAGAGTGTGTTGCTATTGTTGTACAGTTACACCTACAACATATAGTTTTTATCGAATTAGTGTAGTGCCACCCCATGTTCATGGTGGTACATAGGGTCACATGTGTTTTCCTAAAGTTTTTAAGAAGGTCCTTACGCAGGTAGGGTGGGTTGTCGATCAGACACCTAACCAAGTAGTGGTTAAAGTCATTTGTATCTTTTTCTTTGTAGGCCAAAGATAGAGTCATTATATTTATTATTATATGCATGATTTTAGTGTTCTATAAGACATCTATTTCTTTATTTGATTTGTGATCCACTTATTCATATGCTTCTGCTTATTATGCACCATGTTTTATTTGACTTGGGAATCTTTATCTGCTTCACAATGTGTATATACTCTACTGGGTTATTCTTAAGAAGTGGATAGAAATGATATATCATATATTTTTATCATTTGAGAGTTTGATACTCAAGTTGATCATATTGTGATAAATATTGTAGATTTTAATGTTATTTTATGCATGGACCGGTTATCCCCTTATCGTGTGGTCTTGGATTGTTTTTTCCAAAATCGTTACCTTATCCATGCTTGGAATACCCCTGAGTATGTGGAGGGTATTATTAGTCGTGCATCGATCGGGACTATTTGTAATATTTGGGCTAGGGAACTTTTATTATAGGGTTGTGAGTCTTATCTTACTTATATTTGTTACATTAGTATGGAGAGTGCATCAATTGTTTCTGTTCCTATAGTCTATGATTTTCTTGATATTTTTCTAACTGATCTACTTGGACTTCCTCCTGAGTATGATATGAAGGTCATTATTGGGAACCTAACCTAATTATAAGGAACCTGACCATATAGCTCCTACCGAGGATACAGAGATGAATTTCAGCTTTAGGATCTCTTAGGTAAGGGTTTTATTTGGTTGAGTATATTTATTTGGGGTGCTCACAAATTGTTCATGATAGGGAACAATGGTTCTTTGCATGTGTATATTAACTACAACTAGATGAATAAAGTTTCAATAAAGAATAAGTATCATATGTCTGCTATTAATTACTTGTTTGATCAACTTTACGGAGTGCTAGTGTCCTCAAAGATTGACTTAAGATTCAGCTACCGTGAGTTGAGGATTTTTGAATAGGACATCCCTAAGTCAACCTTTCAGACATGCTGTGTCTAGTATGAGTTCCTAGTGATATCTGTTTTAGTAGCCAATACCGAGATGTGTTCATAGTTTTGATTAACTTGGTGATTAGGCCCTATTTGGACTCCTTTGAGTTCATTTTCATCAATTTGTTGACGGATTTGATGAAATAGGTGTTAAGGACCTATTTATAATATTATGTAATTGTTTTCATTAATGACATCTATTTGTACTAAATAAATAGGGAAGAGCACGAGTAGCATTTGATAATTGTGCTCCAAACAATGAGAGATGATAGGTATTATGTCAAATTCTAAAAGTGCAAGTTTTTGTTTGAGTTTATTACATTCCTAGAATATGTGGTGTCTAAGACTTGAATTATGGCAGATCTATTAAGATTGAGGCTCTTCAATATTGGGCCGAACCAACATCTCTGATTGAAGTTCATAACTTTATTCTTTTGGTAGGTTACTACAGGAGGTTCATTGAAGGTTTTTCCACTTTTGATGGGTCAATGACAAGGTTAAGTATAATGGAGGAGCCAATTAAAGATCTAAGGAGTGTGAGATGATCTTTCTAAGGATCAAGGGGTTGCACACTACAACACCTATCTTAACTCTTCTTTTCGAAGATGGGGGTTTATCGTATTTTGTTATGCTTCTGATGTTTGTTTGGGTTGTTTGTTGATGCAAAAGGGTTAATTTATTGCTTTTGAATCAAGGCAGGTGAAGGTGCACGAGTGAAATACCCCACTCATGATTTGGTATTGGCCATGGTACTTTTTGCATTTATGATTTAGGCGTACTGCTTGTATGGCATTCAATAAGATATCTACATAGATCATCATAAGCTTTGACAACTTATGACTCAGAGGGAGCTTAAATTTAGTCAATATAGATAGATGGACTTGCTGAATGACTATGATAACTCTATTCTAAACCATCCGAGCAAGGAAAATATAATAGAAAAAGAATTGAACCTAAAGCCGATGAGCGTGGGTAACTTGTCTTCTATTGTAGTGTTTGACTGGTCGTTGTCTTGGGACAATAAATTCTAAACCAACTTAATGGTTAAAGTTTAAATCAGGGACTGCGGGAGGATCCTCGCTAGTTTTGAGGCTAGGTCTACCTTATTTGAGTAGATTTAGTGTCACCAATTTAAGCATAGTCGACTTTGTGGCATTCGTGACCAAGTTGTGAGTGGTGAGTCTAGGAGGGCAACCTTGGATTCAAAGGGCACTTTTAGATATGAATTAGCCCCCGGGACCTCGATTAGGCTAAATTTTATTTGTTTCTTTTTAAGAAGTCAAAGTGCAAAATAAATGCTGGTGGCCTAAACTAACTATGCTACTAACTCAAAATTGATATTTTGGATCTAATGGAACTATTCAAATCACCATCCATAACTCAAATTACAAAATATTGTCCAAATCAAACAAATCACATTAAGGCTATGCAAAACTACACTCTCATATAAATCATTCTCAAATGCATTGGGACCTAGCAAACCATTTCAGCAACTCATAAGTTATATAAAGTAGAAACAAGGAAGCGTAAAATAAAAAAAAATAAAAAAATTCTAGAAATTAAATGAGGATTGTGACATCAAAAACGTAGATTTGTGGAAGTGAGAAAACATAATGTTGGATCTTCACACCAAGAAAGAATTTATAGTGATAAATTCATCATAATATTTTATAGAAATAAATTTCAATGACTTAAAAAGTTAAAAAAAGTATGCAAACTCCATTTTCAAAAGGATTTGAATCAACTCTCAAAATTAAGTGGGTTGTTTTCTTTATTTGTTTGCATCATTTCCAATCCGTAAATAACATAATCACACATTGCATTTTTTCCAATTTAGATTTATATACTAATTTGATTTTTGTAAAAGTTTTTGTTATGCCATTCTTTTATGGAATATCTTTTAGGAAGTTCATCTATAAATTAGTTCAATTTTATAAAGTTAAATATTTTTCTGGTTGTATTATATTGTTTTTATAAAATTACACTTGTTCAAATACATATATTTCCTCTGGCGGTTATTGTTAGTAATAGACCTTACAATGTAAGCTTTAACAATGTGAAAATAATTTTTGTATAAATCATATTAACATATCAAAAAATTTGTGCACTTCAATTTAACTTTTTATAAATATATTAGTGTGAATTCAAGAACCTCTAAAAATTCGTAAAATTTAATAGTAACTTAAGAGAAGTAAAAGAATGTCATAACAGAAAATCCTACACTGTAATGCAATTAAATTTTTATTTACCCCTGTAAAAATCTTCCCGAACACTTAAGGTAATACAGTATAAATTTCTCAAATGATACAACAAATTTGTGTCTTATTTTTTTATATATCACCTAATATTCAAAGATGATTAACTATTGTGATTTCTACCAGAAGCTCTGAGAATTAAATATTTAAGTTGAAATATATGGTTATAGATAATATGATGTAATTTTTAAATTCAAGACATGTATACATCCATGTTTTTCTTTGTTGATTTCAAGATTTCTGAGATATTGATAGTGATAGCACCTATCTCAACCATATTGATAGGAAGGTCAACCCATCATAAATCTATTTTATATCGAAAAAATATTGAAGTAAAGCAATTTAAAATATGGATTATGTCTTCATACTATATTTTATATAACTATGGAAAAAAATTTAAAACAACATTCAACATATCTTCTTTGACCCAAATACAATGCTTGTGATGGCCCCTATTCCAACCCAACCAAGATAGGCAAGTCAAACACATCAACCCAAAAAGTAAAACATCGATAGGAATACAATAGTGCATGAAGGATAAATCCCAAGACTCAACTATCACACGTACAAGAGCGGCTTCTATTAAGAAATATCAAATGCTGAAATATGAAGTTGTCCAAGAAGAACATAAGACAAAATAAAATATAAAGAAAATTGGTGCAATCTCCAAACATACTAACTTTCCACACCTTCGATTTAATAACTCAACATGAATCAACGATTGCACTGAAAACTCTTGCTAGGATTAGTATCGGAAGGATACAAAAAACAATGGATGAGTACAACCACTAGTACTCAGTATGTATCATAACCTGATTGAGATTCAACTGGTACTATATCAATATAGACGATTAAATAGTTAAATATCAAGGAATAAATAAAGATCACCTCTGAACATAGCAATAATAATAAAGCCAGCAAACAAATTCAATAAAATAGCAGCTAAATCTTCAGAAACAAATCCCTCATACATTAATGATAAAACCTTAGGCGTTTGTTTGGAATCCCATGAACACACACCAATAATTCTACTAAGATAAAAATCACATCAATGACTAAATGGAATTGCCAGATCTTTGAAGAATGGTTATTATGATCCATGGTAATTGATGTCAATCCTATGCCTTAAACTTCTAACTTTGTAATTAACTACCCAAAATTCATTCAAACTCCTCAAGACCTGAACCAATGATCATACTAACCCAAAAAGATATTTTAGAGCTAATAAAACTGATAAAATTCCCATATAAAGTCACTACATAATGACCAAAGTTAACTATACAAACTTCAAAACCGTTAAAATTTTGAAAAAAATATAATATATAACCGACCTTCTCATGTTCTGTGAAACCATTTCCTAAAAACCAAATATAACATAAACCAAATATAGAGAGGAGTAAAATGGTCAAAATTTTCATAAAAAAAAAAATCAACCTTGGGTTTGTTACCGATCCCAAGTCTTGAAAGCATGAATGCATTGGTAGCTAATTCCATGACATTAATAAATACCAACTCGAAATTAAGGATAATCTAATGCTTTGGCGTAGCTTAGAACCAACAAAAATACAGTGAATAAAGGTGTAACAATCCGATTTGCTGAACAGGAACATTACACGATGCTCATGATATCGAAAGACCACAAGCTAATGCATGACTGATATTTATACTTGTATACTGCATAAGATAACATAATAATACGGAAACATGCACTAAAAGGCCATAGGGTTTGATCCTGAACATAACTAAATAATGGAACATCTGAGTAGGATAATAGAATACCCAAAATAAAACTAAAGTCTAAAATATGATAGTTTGTATCTGGTCTGCATTTTGTCTGAAAGCCTCTACTGTCTAAAGAATCTGAATAAGGAGTTGATGGGACATGTCTCCAACTAACGCCAACTAATAAGTTAATCAATGAGATACTAGAAAATCATTATGTCCTAGAAAGAAGAGGACTCACATCTACTCTGACTGCTAAATTTGGAATCTACTGCTGATCTAAAACTTGTGTCTCTCAACCTATGGTGTAACATAAAAAGAAAGAATCATAGCGCGAATGTGTCAGTACATATGTACTGAGTATACATGTGAGGTATGCTATATGCAATGGTTCACATGCATGAATAATTCTAACTGACTATCTAACATGAATGTGAGAATACATGCGTAACAACGTAACTGTACCTGACAATGTGATTTTGTGACTATTGAGTCTGTATTATGATAACGTGATATACTAGTAACAGATATGACTAATAACATAAAGGACTATATTTGAATAATGCTAATAATTTGGGTGACTGTATCTGTGTATAACTGATAATGTGTGTACTATAGCTAGCAGTCCTGAATCTGATGGAACTATCTAAGTTTCATACGGTATCTTAGTTGACTGTATTTGACAGTCCTAAAATCTAAAAAACTATTTGAGTTCTATAACTGAGACTGATTGACTGTATCTGAAAGTCCTAATTCTGTAACCTAAAACTATGTGAAGTCGTATCTAACCGACATACCCCAAAGGTGCTATAATAGCTGATCTAGGGTCCAATCTATTCCATGATTAGAAGGGCGTCAATCCCGTGCTACTGCTAAGGATAATGTGTGAGTAACCCTCATATAACAGCTAACTCTAGAGAGAACGGTGGGAACCATTACATAACAGGGTAAGCCACCTTATCTACCCTAATATAGCAGGCTAAGATGTCTCAACCTATGCAAGCTACATAGTTATGGAATGCAAGGATTGCTTCTAGGAATCACACCCTCGTATAACAGGTGATTCCCTATCCTTGGGTTGACCAGGTTCTAATACCTACTCCCATCTGAATGGACACTGAACATGATTTACAGAACTGAACTAAGCATGGACTGAGTTACTGAATTTTTGTGGCTAATAGGATACTACTGATATTTGACAACTGATTGAGTCATGAGATTATGGAGATTTTTCCTAAGTCATAACACTATCAAAAGCCTAAGAGTTCATAGCTTGACTAAGGGTATCATGAATATCATGACACAGATCAAGGCACACAACTAATATTTTGGGTACAAGTACCCCCAAGACTCGATAGAAGTAAACTGACATAGCAGGATTTACTTGAAGACTTCACTATCATCATAATACATACTATATTCATAGGAGCATTTCATCAAACATGTAATAGGCATGAACTTGTACATACATGGGGATTTCATAATATCATTCTAGTTAGAAAATATTACTTCATCTAGGCATTTAGTCAAGCATATAATAGGTATAGTACATTTAAACATCATTATTCAATTGAAATTTGATTATTCAAGGGTTTAAATATTAGGGTTACATGAATCTATGGCTATAGTAATTAAACACGCATAGAAACTATCAACGATCATGGAGTAGAATCCAATTTAACATTTATCAAACTTTAACATGAGCAGCCAATACCTGAAAACATATAAAAAATTCATAACTTGTGTTTAGAAAAAGGGATTCTTGAACTTCATGGACAAAAGGAGTCCATAAATGAACACTATGCATACCTTAGTTCATGATTTGTTGAAGATTGATGGTGAAACCTTCTTGAAATTGGACTTTTTATGATAATCCTAGCCTGAGTTCTTTAGAGTATTTGAGAAAAACATCAATATTTTTTATGAATAAAGGCTAAATCCCGTGTTTGGAAGCTTATGTGAGGTGAAGGGAATTGACCCTTTTAACCCTGGACATGTAATTTTAATTTTCAGTAAAATTTCCCGAATTGGGCTCTTGGCTCGATGTGGTGCTATCAAGCCGTGTCACTGAAAATTGACAATTGAGAAACTGCATGGTGGCGTGATATGTAGCTATCTCATTGCCACCTTGTCTACAACCTGAAAGTTTGGCGAGTTGCACCAGTACGCAGAACAACACAGGAATTTAACAATTACCATTTGAGCTATCTCCGCAACACGCTGAAGGCTCTAGTCAAACACTGTCTCACTAAGAAAGACCTAACTCTACGCTCGGGTATCGAATTTTGGCGAATTATATATCGCTGGAAAGATTATTCAATTTCCCACGTGATAGAAAGTGAAAATTATGGAATTAACATGTCTATAAGATTGAATTATTATTTCAAAGAAAGTTCTAAGATCCGTAATATGATTTTTAAGCAATGAAAATGCACGGGTATTACAATATCTACCCCTTGAGAACATTCATCCTCGAATAAGACTGACTGAGAGGGGGAAAAATGATATAAACATGAATAACTGGAACATGATCTCATGAAGGAAGTGACTGACAAGCTGAACATAACATACTGAACATGCATATCTAATGTATGCATAACTGATTTATAAATGCATAGCTAAAAGTTCTAAGAAACTAGGTTTTCTCATAATGAGAATGCATATCTGATGCATGACTATAGAACTAATCTGATAAATGAATGCATGACTGAATATACGATGGTACTTGATACCAAGCTTATCAAGGGAACATGAGCATGAGACTGAATACTAATTTAGTGATGCACACTAATCATGAAACTGAGTAAGCTTAAGGAGAACTATTAACTTGCGATTGATTTAAGTTGGTGAGGATACTTGGTACGCATATTTGCTTCTATTTCCCAAGTAGCTCCCTTGACGGACTAATTTCTCTAAAAAACATTAACCAGAGGGACTTCTTTGTTCCTCAATCTATGAGTTTGATAGTCTAAGATTTGAATTTGAATCTCTTCATAAGAGAGGTTGTTCTAAACATCAATGCTCTGAATAGGGACTATGACTGATGGGTCACCTATGAAATTCTTAAGAAAAGAGAAATGAAATACTAGATGAACTGAAGCTAGATTTAAAGGCAATTTGGGCTGATAAGCTACCTTGCCGAATCGACTGAGAATCTTGAAGGGACCAATATATCAGGGACTGAGCTTTGCTTTCTTGCCAAATCTCTTCACACCCTTCATAGGAGAGATCATAAGGTTGACATAGTCACCAATATCAAACTCGAGTTCCTTTCTATGAACATCTACATAAGACTTTTGTCGGCTTTGAGTAGCCTGGAGTCTTTCTCTAACTAACTAAACTTTTTCTAAGGCATCGAACACTAAGTCAGGACCTATGACTGAGGCCTTACTAACTTTGAACCAACCGATTGGAGATCTACAGCTCATACCATAGAGAGCTTTGAATTGAGCCATATGAATACTAGAATGATTGCTATTGTTGTATGCAAATTCAATCAAAGGCAAGTGGTTATCCGAACTACCCTTGAAATAAATTACACATGCCTTTAGCATATCTTTCAAAGTTTTAATGGTTCTTCCTGCTTGACCATCTGTCTGAGGATGAAACACTGTACTTAGATAAACTTGGGCACCAAGATCCTTTTGGAATGCTTTCCAAAAATAAGAGGTAAACTAGGTACCTCTGTCTAAGATAATAGTCAACATAACACTGTGCAATCTGACTAATGTAGAGCTTGGTGTAAACCTCGACTTAATAAGAGGTATGAACTTAAAGAAAAAAGGTTGATTTGGTCGTTCTGTCTACAATAACCCATACTGAATGATGCTAATGATGAGTTTGAGGCAAACCCATCATGAAGTCCATGTTCACAACTTCCCACTTCCAAGTAGGAATACTGAACTCCTGCATAGAACCACTAGGCTTCTGATGTTCTATGTTAACTTGCTGACATGTAGAGCATTTACCCACAAATTCTGCAACATCTCTTTTTATCACACTCCACCAATAGATTTTTTGCAAGTCCCTGTACATCTTAGTGGCCCCTGGAGGAATAGAGTAATGCGCACCATACGCTTCTACAAGAATTCGCTGCCTTAAGTCATCTATGTATGAAACACAGAGATGACCCTGACAATAAAGAACACTATCTAACCCTTGGTAGGAAACCTCTATTTTCTAATTCTAAACTGACTCTTTTAACTTGACAAGTCTAGGATCGTTATCTTGCTTTTCTTTCACGTCGGATACTAGAGATGATTCCGAACTACTCTTAACACATACACCGCCTTGTGAAGAGTCGACTAAGCAAATACCTAGTCTAGCAAGATGGTTGACTTCCTGGGCTAATTTCTTCTTACTATCATTAACATAAGAAATACTACCCATGGATAGTCTACTAAGAGCATCGGTAATAGCGTTGGCCTTGCTCAGATGATAGAGGACACTCAAGTCATAATCTTTTAAGAGCTCTAAACATATTCTCTAAGACTAAGATCATTTTGGGAAAAGACATACTGAAGGCTCTTATGATCTATGAAGACGTCTACTTGAACACCATATAAATAATGCCTCCAAATCTTTAAAGAAAAGACTACGGCTACTAACTCAAGATCATGAGTAGGATAATTCCTCTTATGGGGTTTAAGTTGTTTGCAGGCATATTCTATAACCTTACCATGCTGCATGAGGACACAACCTAAACCCACTCTAGATGAATCGCATTAAACTACAAAACTATTTGAACAATCTATAAGAGCTTCAACTGGAGCTGAGGTGGGTCGAGTCTTCAATTCCTAAAAACTCTTCTCGCATAAATCTGACCACTAAAACATGACCTTCTTCTGAGTCAATCTTTACTTAGGAGAGGCAATAGATGAAAATCCCTTTATAAATCATCTATATTAGGCAGCTAAACCCAAGAAACTCCTAATATCTGATAGAGAAATAGGGAGAGGCCAGTTTCTTATTGCTTCAGTCATTTTAGGATCTCCCCTAATGCTATCATTAGAATTGATATGACCAAGGAATGGTATTGATCGTAGACAAAATTTACACTTACTGAATTTGGTGAATAACTAATGATCTTTGAGAGTCTGAAATGCTATTCTGAGATGGTTTACATGATCTCACTTAGTGTGGGAATAGACCAGAATATCATCTATGAAGACTATGATGAATATGTCTAAGTACTGCTTGAACATATGGTTCATCAAGTCCATAAAATTCAAAGTGACCATATGCATAGGAAAAGTTGTCTTTGGGATGTCACATTCTCTAACTCTGAGCTGATGATAGCCGGATCTGAGGTCTATCTTAGAGAAATAATTGGCACCCTAAAGTTGGCCAAACAATTCACCGATTCTGGAAAGAGAATACTTATTTTTGACCGTAACCATATTGTGTTGATGGTAATCAATACACATTCTAAGAGAACCGGCTTTCTTACACATGAATAAGACTAGTGCACCCCAAGGGGAAATACTGAGTCTAATGAATCCCTTATCTAAGAGATCCTTTAACTATTCATTTAGTTCCTTGAGTTCTGCTGGTGCCATTCTATATGGTGGAATAGATATAGGCTGAGTGTCTAAAAGAAGATTAATATCATAGTCTATTTCCCTTTCGGAAGGAATTCTTGGAAGATCTTCGGGATAAACATCTAAATATTCATTCACTACTAGGACTAATTCCAGACTAGGAACCTCAAAACTAGAATATCTAACATGAACTAAATGATAAAAACACCCCGTAGATATCATTTTCCTTGCCCGAATGTAGGAAACAAGTTGACCCCTGAAAGTAGATACGCTACCCTTCTACTCTAGGACGGGTTCATTTGGGAATTGAAATTGAACTATTCTATTTCTGCAGTCGACTATGGCATAATAGTAATGAAGCTAATCCATGCTGAGAATGACATCAAAATCAGTCAACTATATTTCGACAAAGTTTGTTGAAGTGACTTTTTGGAATATCATAATTAGGTAGTTCCTGTATACCCGCCGGGCTATGATGGTTTTACCCACTGGGATAGAGACTGAGATGGGCTCTGTTAGAATTTTAGGACTAATTCTAAAATTAACTGTTATATAAGGAGTAACAAAAAAAAAGAAAGCTCCTGGATCTAGCAAAGCATAAATATGCACATGAAAAAACTTTAACGTACCAGTAACTACATTAGGAGAACTTTCCTAATCTTGTCGAGTCTAAAGATCATAGAGATGATTTGGGCGTTGCTCGCTAGTAGCACTGGAAGTGGAACCCTACTGATTTGAGCGACCAGACTGAGCTGAGGAGCGATTTTGTTGACCCTGAGGACCTGGCTGCGGAGAGGCTCTAACTCTATGGCCTGGCTGTACACAACCAAAACAAATGCCACTACTTTCTATACACACACCCTGATGGTAGTTACTGTATGTCTGACAAAGAGGATAAGTGCGGGAACTGCTAACATTGCCCTGGGTCTTAGAGCCTGGAACTCTATCTTTGTTACCCTCTTTGAACTTAGGAACTGTAGCACTGACTGTAGAGGGAGTTGGAACTGATGACTTAGGATGAAATTGAGAATGTTTTTCTCCTTCTAATTTAGGCTAAGCAAAGTTGAAACTACCTGTCTTCGCTCTTTTATTCCTTTTCTCCCTCTGCTTAATTTTATGCTCTTTTATCTACTAAGCATGGGTCATAAGTCTTGCTAAGGTCATGTCACTATTCAGCATAGCGGATCTTCAGTCATTAACCACGTTGTCGTTTACCCCTGAATCGAACTTAATTATCTTGGATCTACTGTCTGTAACCACATGAGGGGCATACCTGGCTAATTGAGAAAACATAACAGAATACTCTTTTAATGTCATATTGCCCTGCCTGAGGTTAATGAACTCTATCACATTAGCTTCTCTAAGATCTTGGGGAAAGAATCTGTCTAAGAATACGGTGATAAACTGCTCCCATTCTATACAACCTGCATCATCTGATCTTTCGGACTTGTACTATTTGAACCAAGCATGAGCCACATCCTACAACTGGTATGCAGCTAGCTCAGCACTCTCAACAGTAGTCACCCCCATGGTATTTTTCACTTTCTAAACTTGATCTACAAATTCCTAAGGGTCTTAATCTACCTTAGACCCAAGGGAGATTGGATGATTTATTCGGGTGATATCTCGAATCCTCGTTGTAGCTGAGTTGGACATTGGGTTGGTCGAAACGACTGTTGGCCTTTCATTATGAGCAACGACTGATTGAGCAAGATTGGTAAATGCGGTCCTGAACTCCACATGAGAAACATGATCTCCCAAAGGTTGTTTGGGCTTAGGGGCTGACTGATTTATTATCTTAGAAGGTATGTTCTAAAATAAAGAGAAGAAGCGTATTAGATTTAGAGACTGACTTGTGATTATGCTTATTGATATGATATAAATACTAAAAGAGAGGTAACTATTCTTAAAATATCTCGTATCCTCCTGTACATAAATATGGCATGCAACACACCCATGTACAATACTTTACTAGATGCGGCTTGCAGAGTTCCTTAGACTCTATTAAACATTAGGCTCTGATACCAAGTTTGTAACGACTCGATTTGTTGAACCAGAATGCTACACGGTGTTGATGACCCCGAAGGACCACATGATAACCCATGATTGATATCTGTCCCTCTATACTGCATAAGATAACATAATAATGCAGAAACATGCATTGAAAGAACATAAGGTTCGGCCATGAATATAACTGAATAACGTAATATCTATGTGGGGTAATAGAATACCTAAAACAAATTTGATGTCTAAAACGTGATAGTCTGTATCTAGTCTGCATCTATCCTAAAAGCCTCTATTATCCTATGAATCTGGATAAGGAGTTGCTATTGGGACATGTCCCCAACTAACTCTTACTAATAAGCTAATGAATAATATACTAGAAAATCATTATGTCCTTAAATGATGAGGACTCACTTCTACTCTGACTGCTGAATCTGGAATCTACTGCTGATCTAGAACTTGTGTCTCTGAACCTATGGTGTGACATAAAAAGAAAGCACCAAAGCGCGAATGCGTCAGTACATATGTACTGAGAATACATCGAGGTAGGATATATGTAATGGTTCACATG